>NW_026854695.1:0-156486 GCF_026571515.1 Ruditapes philippinarum | reverse complement strand
TCATTACATGCATGTAATTGTATGCAGTTAAACCGTTACCGTAACCCCCCTGCCCCACCCACTTTTTTATTTGTAATCGCCTTTGTGAATCAACACGTTTGCTTTTATTCCGAACTGCAGTTAAGTTTAATAGATCTAATGGCCATGCAAAAGCATATCAAATCACGGAGCTACTGCAAATACTTTTTATGCTCTGTTCAACTGAAAAAAATGTTTGATGAATCACATTGATAGACATTTACCTTTCCTGAATACTTCTCCATGTCTGCTCTTTCTGGTAATTAGTGAGAGTGACTCCCAGGCGTCCATCGATGACACTACGAAACTCCAAGTATGAATTTCGTAGTTCATCGACTTCAGCCTGGGACCAATTCAACTTTCTCGCACGTTTGACGTTGACAGTTTCCATTTTGACAGACGACAGTGTATTTTGACATTGATTCCCGCAACGCCTCCCATAGTGAAGAGTTCTCAAACCTCCATTTGAAGAGTTACGAAATATTTTAACGTAAGTCTACGGAAAAACTTACGGAAGTTTTGTGAAACGCTCTTACGATTTACGTAAGTTTAAACGTAAGCGTAAAGTTACGATAATTCTTACGTAAAAACTTACGCAATGTTAGTAAAACGCTGCCCAGGTGAACAAAAAAAGTATTTAACACTTTGCAAACGACTATAAAATGTACGCAAATTACCGAAAATAGGCCATAATACGCACAAAAAGCCCTTACTGTGTTAGTATGTGATTAGTCAAATCATTTCTTTGATTGTCGATATTTTTACTTAAATCTTAGTTCAATTTTCGTAAGGCTGATTTTATTGAAATAGTTGGCTCATCTTAATGCTTCTTTTCTCGTTCTGCAAATGTTTGCTAATACGTATACATGTATATCATATACTTCCGCATAAGAGAAGAATTCTAGAACACCATTGTTTCCCTTTCCTTATTATAATTTGTGCTTGTTGGATTTGTACGCTTTTTTGTTTATAAAATAGTTCAAATTAAGAAGTTTGTCGACCAATACCTATATTTTTAATTTGAACATTGATTTTTGTGGATAAATTGTTGTTCGGTGTTTTATGTTTAAAATACTACTAGAATACTCGGGAATGTTCATTTGCATATGTTGTCTTTCTGTAATTAACATGTATTATGTATTTTCTCTTGTATTTGTATGTATGCATGTATTATGTATTTCTCTTGTATTTGTATGTATGCAAACAGAGTATTTGTAAATAAAACTTTAACTTGAATACCTCGCTGAAAGTCATCTTTGTTTGACCTAAATATAATTTTCTGTTATTTGTGTGGTTGAATATGTACTCAGACAGGAGATGTCCATTGGACGTAATGAGAGCTAATCACATTTGCAAAAAAAATTCAATTTTGATTCAATAGTTGATTGTCGGGGGTTGTTTTTTTTGTTTTGTTTCTTTTTGTTGTTGTTTTTTTTTAGAAAATCAGTAGAATATGCTGTATACGTTTATATGTAGAGCTCGATAACTAATAGTTAATCGGTTAAAATACAAATAAGAGGGACTTAGAGACCATACTCTGCTCACATGAAATCAAATGCCAGCAATGGTACCTTATAAACTCTGGCATAGGTTTGAAGATTTGTGTATACTACTAGGTAAAACGGTCAAGTATTCTTTCTCCAAAAGTTGAGGCAGATCTCTTTTTTAAAGTAAGGCACAAGTTTGGTTTTCATACTGGAACCGGAAAAAACTACATTTTTTTTATAAAAATGTAAATATGATTTAATACATGTTTATCAAATTATAGTTAAAACGTGTAGTCACTAAAAATTTGATAACACCAAATTAAGAATTTATATAAAAGTTTTAGTATATTTATTTACACAAATTTGTCTTTTAGCTATCTACATGTATATGTTTTGGAATGAACATTTACAAAACCCACTAATTTAACTAATTATTAAATGCTTCTTTATTTCTTCCATGTCCAACTTTGTCTTTTGCACACGTCCACGCTTCCCTGCGCAATACCTTTACTCAGCATTGGTCCATCTTGGTGCAAAAACAACGCAGGCCAAACAATGAAATCAAGGTAATGACCTCGAGTTGTGTACTCCTTGAATAAATCTTTATTAAATATAGCTGACTTTTCTGTTCTCTCACCTGTCTGCATTACATTCGCTCCAACTCTATTTCCACTGACATAAACAACAACGGGAGGGTCAGTGGCTACCATCAGTAAACAAAGTTCAATACACTTGGTCATATATTCGGTTATTTCTGGTTGTGTCAGGACATGTATAATCTTCGAATCGCCACAATGACCAATCAATTCATCGTTAAATTCCTAAAATAAAAATAAAGTTTTTACAAACATTTTCAATTAAAACTGATATAAAAATGACTGAAAAATATCATTTTAAACGTAATAAAACATTTACATATCACTGAACAGCAGATACGATTTAAAATTAAGGCTTAACACAAAACAGTTCAAATTATTTACCTTTTTAACTTCAGAAATTTTGTTTCTGATATTAGTCTTACGACTGTCCTTTAACCACTTTGAGACTTGTTTCGCCCCTGGAAGGTTCTGAAGAACAATAATTACTATTTCAACAACGCATTAGCATTTCGATAGATTTTGCATACAGAAATATGTTCATTCCAGTTAACTTTGATATCCTTTTCTACGAAAACATATTTATTACCGTTTATATTTTTTGATGAAAACATTTACAGAACAGACCTCTCCTTAAATCTAATAAAAATTTACAGAACAGTATTATATCTAATTAAGTTAACTTATGAAGCAAAGTAAAAAGCAATATGTCACCAGTCAAAGTTTTAAATTTAATATAAATTAGTTATTATATAATAATAAAATAAGTCTAATTGAAACCCTCTTTGTCATGTCATTATTTTTTTAATAATATTCATAACTGAGTTGTGTAACAAATTGTGTACGTTCGTTACCTAAGGAAATGTTATATGATCAAATCACATTAAGGAACTATTGAAAATAAGTACAGCTTATGTTAATTACCACAAAACATGCAAAAAAATGAACGTTTTACCATATCAAGAAACCACGTGTTCAAAATTGTCCATGGAACAGCGACGGTATTTTCACAATATCTGTATGCATCCTATAATTCCAAGAATAGTTATTATGAATTATAATGAGTGATATGTTTGCGTGTTGTAAGTGGGTAGTTATTAATCATATTTAAACGAACTGTGTATACATTCTCTAAAATAACTTTAAAATACATGTAGCTTTAAAACATTTTATTAAATAAGTAATGATAACGTATTAAATTACCGTTTTCGTCATATTTTGAAGATTTTTTTGAAATTTGAACATGATTAAAACAAGACAAATCACATTATTTTATGGAATTATAAAGAAAACATAAAGTAACTTTAATGCTTATTAATATTTTTCTGATAATGAGAGCCACATAATTTACCATGAAAATATCTAGAAGAACCACAATAGCGTGTTCTTCTCCAACCGATTCTTCAAGAAGAGAAAATGCATTAGTCCATTCATTGTCATACAACTCGGCGAACATTTCTGCAAGTTTTGTCGGTCGACACGGGTCGCTCAAGTCAACGATGTTTGGGTTGTTATCTCTTAATTGAACCGACATATGTTCACTCAATCTAGGTGATACATAATTCAATTATCAATACACTTAGAGATTTATCAAAAATGTCTTTGAAAATAAAAGATGTTAGAGACTTTTAATCTTATCATTTACAGACAGTTTGCGAACATGGGTTTAAAATAGTATAAAATCTATGTTCATAATGTTCACTGCTTTTCTTGGGCATTGAAAAGAAAACTAATATTAGTCGTAATAATAATCTATGACCTAAAGTGCTATTGTAAGTGTTTATGTTCTTTGCACAACAATATTGTAATGCTATCCTTCCGAGATCTTTAAGATTTCCTTATACCATAAAAAGGGGAATGTCAGAATTGAGTACATATTTATAAGATCCATAACCACTTTAGTAAGTATCTTAAGAAAAGGATCTAACTTTCTTTAGTAGATTAAATACAATTGAACATGTTGGTAATAATTTCCTTCATAATAATCTTTACGTTAAACAATTGAATTATAATATAGTCATTTCTTAGAAATAAAGTTAAACCTTCTAAGTGCTTCTTGTTTATCCTCATCCAACACTTTCTTTTCCTGATACAATGTTTGTATTTGCTTTTCTCTTTGCAGTATTTTATCCTTTCCTAATGCATTGTCCATTTCTAATCCTTTCATAACTCCGGTCTTGATACTTATTTCATTTTTTAGATTTACCACCGATTCTCTTAGTTCAGCATTCTCATTTTGTAAACGCCGAACTTCTTCTCTCACCAGTTCTTGACCATTATTCTCTAGAAATAGAGGATATCTATTCGCGACTCGCCTGAAATTGTATCACGTTATGCACTAGCTAATTAACGTAATCTAAATGCCGTTTTTATCATTTCAAGAATCAGTTCTAAATTGATAAATGAAAAAATCTATCGTCGTGTTACTGGATCCAATAAACTGAGCTTGAAAGAACTCCAATGAAGTTGCGAAACCTAAAATTTAAATTCCTTACACTGATCAGCTGGGCCACTTTAAGCAGCAAGATAGTTAAAATATTATCAGAAATGAATTGAATCGTATGTTTGTGCTATTCTTTATTCGATTTGTGATTTTCATCTTTGGGTTTTTTTCACAATTAGAAAAAAATATTCTGGAAAAACGAAGTGAGCGAATGGTCTGAAATTTTACACAAAATTACTGGAATACATTAACTTCATCAAATCATAAATTAATCTCGAAAAATTATTGCCAGTCAAGTCATGTAGAAACACCTCAGTGAAGTCCCTTTAAAATTATTGTGAAGTATCGGCCATTTTGACCTTTTCTTAATATAACTGACATACTGTCAGTAGCCTGTTTGTTTTATCGCTGATAACCAGATATTTTGTTTTAAGAAACGGTATAATATAATTTGAGTCGCAAAATGTCGCAAAATGTATGATAAAGATTATATATAATATACCTGTAAGCATACAACAACAACTGCAGTACCAAACTGACCAAAAAATCAAAACACTCTAAGCATGACGAACAACAAGCTGGAAACAAATGGAATAATCAACTAAACTATGACTATTGATAAAAAAGTATATTTAGACATTATTATCAGATAAGACTATCGAGAATGCTTAATGTTCTTCACGAGTCACACAATTGTACTCTAATGATTACGACTACTTACTTCTTTATAAACTAGACAAGCATTACAACATTAACAGAAAGAAATCATGCAGTTCTGTAATGACAACTCACAAACATACGAAGGAGACCTCCTGGTTATTAAATCCTCATCTGCGTCATCTATATCAACACTGTAATCCTTCAATTTTGTGTATTTTGGTCCTGTCCGACCCATTGTTGGTCTTCTTGTATTCCACTGATTACTCATTACTCCACTTGAAAACGAAAGAGGAAGAAAATTAAGATAGACTGGTTTAATTTTTCCAATTTAAAAATTAAGATAAAGAAATAAAATTCTGAATTTCTGCATAAATTCACTTCAAATTAAAATTTGAACCTAAAACGGTTTAATCCTTTGATAGATTATAATTCCTACTCTTCTTTGTGCAGACGAGAATTTGCGACATGTATATCAATACCAGGTACAGTTTATAAATATCGTCCTTAACTACCGATATAATTATACTACCTCGTTTCGATACATTAAAGCTACATATTTTCGCATGAGTTAACAAACTTGCACAGCCAAGAAAATAATTAAATAAATAAGTTAAAATAAAAGAACATAAAAGTGAGAAAATGATCAAGATGAAAGTAATATTAATTGTATTAATAGTTAAAAAGTATATAATTAAAACACGATACTATGATGATGAAAACAAGAAACTACGATGGCAAAAACTCGAAACAACGATAATTTTTAGTCGAAATAACGGAACAACGAAACCACGACGGTGAAAAGTCGAAACAACGATGGTAAACGCGATATTATATAGAGTTTTCAACATCATACTGTCTTTGTTTTGCGTTTTCACTGTCGTAGTTTCGTATTATCACCATCGTTGTTTCGTGTTTTCGACTTGTCATTATCGTAGTGTCATATAATCGTTGTAACAGTGTAAGAATATGGGTCGATGATCCTAACGGGCCATTGTAATTTTACACATCATGCATTTATTTTGTGATGTTAAACCGAAAAAAGATATAACGGCTGACTGACTTGTATATATGTTTGTTTGGCTTAAAGGCTTACGCCCAAACAACTTAAGTAAGCAAAAGAAGTAGATTAAAAGGGGTGCAGCTTCAGTAAGAGATATTAAAAATCGTTCAGCACGACAATTTTATTTTGTTTGTTTTGTGTTTGTGGTATTTTAGTTGTATCCATTTAATATTTTAATAATTTGATGATTCAAGTTTTCTTTAAAAAGACAATCATGTCACTAACATTTCCAGTTTTAAAGTCTTAATCAATGAAAAAGAGCTAAAACTTCCTAATATGTATTGGATTCCTAAATTACATAAAAAACCCTCAAAAGGCCAGATTCATTGCTGATTCAATATCTAGCACAACAAGTAAACTTTCTTTTTTATTGACATTGACATTTTATGACGTCTTCTTTGACTGCCATTAAAACACATGTAATTATAATTAGATATTGTGATAAAGTGTACGAAAACACCGGCAAACATCTATGTTGGTCTATTAAGAATTCTGATGAAAGTTTGGATAAATTGAAAATTAAGAACTATCTAGCTTCTACTGTCAGTACATACGATTTTTTCTACCCTTTAAACTGCAATGCTACATTATTTAATTAGCCACATAATTTAATTAATGATCAGCTAATTTTCCTAATTCTGAAAACCTTTGCACGGGAAAAATTACCTTTCTTGCATGTAACTCTCAAAAAAACCTTCTTTACAAACTGTATTGTAAAACAGGACCTATGACGAAGTTTGTAGAGCACTCTCTTTTCTTTTAAACAATATTTATGTCAGGTTTGGTAATACCCTATTTAAATAAATCATAGGAATTTCTATGGGTACTAACAGTGCTCGCCTGGTCGCCGATTTGTTTTTATATTGCTATAAAAGAGACTTTATGTTTGAGTCTCTCTGAAAATACACAACAAGATGTTATAATAGCATTTAATAACACTTCCAGATACCTTGATGACATGTGTAATTAGATAATTCTTATTTTGATCAAATGGTGTCAAGTATTTATCGTAATGAGCTACAACTTAATCAAAAGAATTCTTGAAATTTTAGTAAATCATTTTTGGATCTTCATATTACTATCAAAACAATTCTATTCACACAAAAAATACGTCATTGATTTTGGTCCACATTTAGATGGAGATGTACCGCATGCAACATCTTACGGGGTATATGTATCTCAGTAATTAGATTCCTTAGAGCTTGTAGCATCGTAAAGGATTTTAACGAGCGAAATAATTTCATTACTAGCAAGCTACTCAAACAGGGCTACCGCTAATATAAATAAATTACGTAAATATTTTACAAACTTTAACAATCGTAACTTTGATTTAATCTCAAAATTCAATAGTGATCTAAAACACTTTTGCGACAAGGGATTAGCCAGTCTGATTTTTATGGGGATGTTATTTACAAACTTCGTAAGATCTTGGGTCATTGGGATTTTTCTGTTGTCTTTACTAAAGTTATTAAACGTTTTATTTAAAGAGGCAATGGCCCTACTATTTTGAGACATACCGCATGCTTAGCGTTAAACCCTTTTACAGTTGGACGTTATGCTTTTCTCTTTTGATTACATCTGACGGACCAAGTGGGAGACTCTATGATTGACAGTTCTTAAAGCCCTATGGGACTGAATTGCCTTAATGTTCGTCTTCTGTCTTGCTTCGTCGGGCCCTTCTAGGAGATTTTTGTTGCTCTGTCTTCCTTTAAGACATTGAGTACTTTTGTTTTGGTCATTTGGTTTTCTTTAATATGTTTCTACATCATCAATTCAGTGCTTTACTTATTTCACCTTTTGTAACTATAACAACTGTTTGAATTTCACTTGCCAGGGATTATAGTTACACAGTCTCGTTTATTGGAACATGGTTGGGCTAAGAGTGAGGTTTGGTGCACCATAAACCGGTTAAAATTCCCCAGCAGTAATTGTGCTGTTGACCGTTCCATTTGAGGCGTTATTTCATACCGTTTTGTTGACACTTGTTCGGTCCCTTGTTTTCTCGTCTACGCTAAGTATCTTCCTTTTTGTCCCTAGTTTTCTTTATTTTAATTTTTTTTTTAATTTTGCCCCCCCCCGTTTCCAGTACTTCAAGTCCCCTTCCTATGTGCCCTTTTACTTTGTGTGCCTATTAATCAATCAATTGTATTTGATTGGAGAGGTCATCAGACCTCTCCACAGTGTTGAGAATGATTGCTGGCGGCATCCATTTTTGCGTATCAAATTGAAGCTAATGCATCGCATTTTAAGCCTTAAAACATTAGAATCAGTCTACAAAAATTGTTATGCGCATGCTCCGCCTCAAAATACGACTTAACTTAAACGAAAAATAAACATCGAAGTGAACAAATCGGTACAAGGAAAAATCGGAAAATATCATTTACGTTACTTAACACTACGAGCAATGGTTCATTCCGTTTTTAATCCTTTAAACTGTATAAATCGATACTTGTTTTCTGAATAGCGTTTTACTATTTTATGTTCCGAAAATTAGGAACAGTGAACATTATAGCAACAATATCACCATGCACTATTATATGACCGAGTGAACGGTGTACCGAAAATTTGCTGCTACTTTCACTTTTGAACTGGTATGACTAAATTACGCAACGAAGATTTTTTGGCGCAAATGGCGAAAACTTTTTCTAAAAACATAAGATAAACAAGGAAAGGCGGCGTTCAATGAACGCAACCACCACATGATTCAGCAACAAGAACCAGTGGCAAGGAGCGGACCCCAAACAAGTTTTTTGCATTTTTGTCACATTTTGTATTCCAACAAATTTAACATTATTAATGTAATCTGGACTTAAATTGTTATTCAAACTTATCTCGTTTTGGAAAATCTCTGGTGCCTTTAATACCTCCAAATATTTTCGAAATAAACAAATCTTCAACAACTGCAAAAATACCTCTCGCATGCTTCTTTTTAAAGAAGCAAACTTGTTTCCTTATTGGTCACTATTATTTCCTTTCGTGTATTATGAAGTGATATTCTTCCCGTGTTTAGGGTCCTCTTGGGCTCCTGGCCGCTTGTCCTTGTTGCTGTGTCGTGTGGAGTTTCGTTAATTGAACGCCACCTTTCCTTGTTGATCTTGTTTACCATATTTTCTTACTTTGAAACTGTTTAATCGACCTTAGAATAGTTTGTCTGTCTTTAGCTCCACTTGGCGTCAGTATCGGGGTTGGTTAACTTTTAATTCAGTTCTAATTTGGTATACATGTTTGTTGTCATAAAAGGTCTTCATTTCAAAGTGGTAAATTAACATTATATCACACCTGCTAGCGTTACAGACTGGTATTTTAACTCGAGGGAAACAGTTACCCGACAGTTATATCATCCCGTCTGTGATATCGATCATTTTCTAAAAATAAAAACCCATTTATAAAGACCATGTAACATATATTTAAAAAACAATGAAATAGTGTTAACATGGAAAATTTAGAAAATGTAGAATCATTGTTTAAATCTTGTTAAATAGATACTAGAACACTAGTTTAAGGAACACGCCATACAATGAATAAATAGCAGTAAAGGTCGTTCCTTATACTGTAGCAACGGATATGACACAAGATATATATAAACAACTTCAAGGACGTGTTTAAATGATTAAAGAAATTGTTTGATTCAGAACACTCTTTAAGGTTTAAAGTGGAAAGGATATTTTTAGAATGAAAAAATGAAGGATATACACGCGTCTATTGAAGGAGGGTTTACATTTATATGAAATTCATTTAATCTACGTTTAAGAATACACACTATTGTTTTCTCGCCAACCATTTTAACTATGGAAATACATCATTATTTACCTTATAATCAGAATGGCGGAGTTATGAAAATATCTGATGGCTGGGAGAACCTGAAGCGGAAACTTGATGATGACATAACTCAAGAGGTACTTGACAGGGTAAGATTTTAATCCAATAGTATTTAAATAGCAGGATTAAATTAAGTAAAAAAAACTCATATATAAAAACAGAACTTTATTTAATAGACCGCAGTATCATTTGAGAAATTTCGTTAACTCATTATTAAGAACATAGTTTGTTTCCATTTGAAACTTTTTTGAAAATATTTATTATGATTTATGTTTGGACCTCAGTGAAATTGCTTTAATCTTAGATGAAATCAGGCAATTGCTCTCATATGAGATATTTTTTTTTCCAGATTATCTTTCTCATTGATGATAAAATCAAAACAAACCCTGAAATCGAGACTGTCACGGATATCCTAAATACATTAGAAAACTCTAAGTCTTTCGAAGATGTATTGTCAATTCTTGAACATGTTTTCGGACATATGAACAATTATCCTGAATACGAAGACAAAAGTTTCTATCAACTTATAAGGAAATGTAGGCTTGTGAAAAGAAAATTTGGTTGCTCCAATATAATTGGACGAGAAAAAGAAATAAGAGAAGCAATCAAAGCTTTGGAGAGTTCTGATAACAACGGTAAAACTAACACATTTATTAACGTTTGCGATCTGTTTTTAAGGTTTAATTAAAGATACATGTTCTATTGATCTGGCAGTCATTATGCATTCCTACTTGTGATTCGATGTTTTAGCAACTGACAATTTTATTACATGATATTTAATACCCAATATTATAATACTTCAAGTTTGTATCGTCGCTTTTCATTTGATAATCCTGGCGTTTATATAGTTTTTTTATGTACACAGCTGAGAAATATCATTTTATGTCCCATATTATAAATTCGTTATAAAGAATACAGGAAGGTTATATGCCCTATATAAACGGTTGTTTACAAAATATTTGCTTAAAGCCGTTTAGTACCATAAAACATGTCAGAAATCTTTATAAATAATATTGTGTGTGTTTATTTCTTAAGTTTTTATTTCATGATATTAAGAATATATTTTGATGAAACATACTTATGGTGGCCGATTTGGAACGCTTTAGTGTGCGTCGTGTTGGTGCTAGCGACAACAGGACAAAGCGCCAAACGGCGCGTTATCCGACTTTCGTCTTGTCATCCTGTCACTGACGATGAACGCCAAACGGCGCGTTGTCATGCGGCGTGTTGTCACGATGTCAAATTGTCGCTCGGTTCAAATCGAAGAATTGGGTTATAAGCCAAGCGACAGGGCGACATCGCGACAACGCGCCGTACGACAACACGCCGGTTGGCGTGCTTCGCTAAAGACAGGACGACAAGACGACAGCGACAAGACGAAAAGGCAATAACGATATAGGTTGCGTTGTCGCTATCGACAACGCAACGCGCAATGTACCAAATCAGCCACCAAACATACCGACTTATTATAGCTAATTACAAGCTAAAGACAGATATAATGCATCTGTTTTTACTAATATGCTATATTGTTACACATTATTTGAATTTGGCACCATCTATTTACTTTTGTTGTGCTGTTTTTTGATTATATATTGAAGACAATACATGTAATCTCGTGTGGTAACATATGAATGAATTAATATTAAGATATTTTTTCTTAAATGTAATAAGGTTTATGGATATACGGAATGGGTGGACTTGGAAAAACATTGCTTGCAAATGAAATATCTGCACAGTTACATTTGTCTCGTAAAACTGCTGTAATCAAATTGGATTTAAAGTGAGTATAGATTTTTATGAATCAACTTTGAGTTTATTCTTCGTTACCGTTTGTCCCACTTTCTTATCCAATCAAATGCTTCAATTTATTTGAAATATATTGCATACACTATACCGGGACTGGTGTATGTGGAAAATAAGTTTACTTATTTTAACAGGTATTGACGTGGTATCTGGCAAATATGACGTTATGAATATGGGCGGAGTTTTAAATTAGACAATGAATGTAGCATGCGAATAAAGTAAACAAATAAGGAAGCGATTTCATACGGTTATCTATAAATCCCAAGCTTTTACATGTATAAAAATTATTCAAACAGTACATTCCCTATACCGTCATGGTTATAATTCAAACATTAGAAAACAGTTTGTGGCTGATCACTAAAAACAATAGACATGGAGTGAGAGAAATCTCAAAGTTCGAAACTAACACATATCTTTAAAAAATCATACAGAATATCCATTTTTCATAATTCCAAGACAAACTTTTTTCCACATTTTGTTAAAATCTCCACATTTTTAACAGTTGACTTTGACCCCTATACCCTCGTTAGTCAACTCGCGCATGCGTGGATCCAATATTCTGCGAAGTTCAGAAAAAAGGATCTTCAGTTTTAACAAAGTTCACGTGCATGGATTTTTCATTTCGAAGACACCGTTGTAGCCTTGCAGCAATGTTTAGTAAAGTTGTTGGAGGATAAAATTCACCATTTAAATGATTTTTCCTTTCAATTTCACAGATGAATCGTTGTAACCAAAAATCCATTTCTGCACATGAACGGAACTGCTCTATTTCAACGGGAATAGGATAACCAGGCTCTTGCTTAGTCTCTGGTTGTAGGTTGCGGTTTTCAGCCAACTCCCTGCAGATGCGCACTGCCCAGTTGTTGTTTTTCGTTTTATTATAGGGCACTGTATTTCTGTTTCTTCTTAATGTCATCAGATGTCAAAAGCTTTTCAGATCGGCCTGCAAAATGCAAATATCAAAAAAATCACTTAAATATGATTTTCAAAGTTGTTTTTTAATAATTGCAACAGCATTTTAGGCAGTTTAACTATGTTATGTTTGAATAATTTACTGTCACTACTTTGAGGTTTGGTGCTGGTTGGGCGTAGAAAAGCTGCGTGCTTGGTCATGTTAAAATTTGTATTTTCATTCAGATAATGATGCAGTTAGATATTGCGAGAATTCGAGAATATTTTTTTATAAAATATTTACCTGAGCTATTGCCTCTATTTTGCTTGTGTCTGCAATCAATATCAAGCAACCGTGACCACATCAGCACATTCGACAGGAAATGGTTCAAAAATATGATTCTTGCTATATTCATTATGTCAAACACAACCTGATCACAGGATTGTTACATGATAACTAATGATGTAAAAATACATAAAAACGCAAGGCTTTGATTGACAGGTCAGAACACTCGGACCATGTGTTGGCCTGTCAATCTATACTAGTTAGGGCGGGACTCGTATTACATCAAACGCAGTAAGGACACTTTGTAAGTGACTTATTCCACGAAAGTGGGTCAAACGGTAAGCCAGTTATAGTTCATATTTTAAAAAATATAGAACTTATTGCTGCGCTCCGCTACGCTACGCTTGCAATAAATTCCATATTTTTTAAAATCTGGACTATAACTATTACTTATTCTATCTAAATTTGTGTTCAATATAAATTCAGCGCTTGACATTTTTATATGCCGGAAAGAATTTCGGGCAAACAGGAGATTGACCTTTTATCAACCCCTCTATGCTATAAATAAACACAGGGAATGCAACGCCTTTTGCACACTCGATACACATTTTATCTAACTACACACGTGGAAAATCAATGTCAACAAACTAGTTTAGCAATTTCGATACACAATACAAAATTATTCCTTTTACAACCGCTGATATTTTACATCAAAGCATTGTATAATAATAAATTGGCAAAATTTAGTCAAATCAAATGTCAACAAAATATTTTAAATGACACTCCATGCGATTTGAGCGTGCAAAACGCGTTGCATTCCTTGTGTTTATTTTTAGTATAGAGGGGTACATTTGCCGTTATTTTTTTATTATTTGCTTATAGAATGACAATTTTCTGTGGTTATACCCCTTGCCGTCCGTCAGTGCGTAAGCAATTTGGTTTCCAGAATATAACTTTAATTCCATTTGGCCCACAGTGTTCAAACTTCATAGGATGATTGTCCATATTGGGTAGAAGGGGACCCCTATTGATTTTGGGGTCACAAGGTCAAAGGTCAAGGTCTTTATTCCCTTAAAACTGAAAACAGTTTACGGAGCATCACTTAAGTTCCAATTAGCCCACAGTGTTCACAATTCATAGGATGATTGTCCATATTGGGTAGAAGACCCGTATTGATTTTGGGGTCACAAGGTCAAAGGTCAAGGTCTCTATTACCTTAAAACTGAAAACAGTTTACGGAGCATAACTTAAGTTCCAATTAGCCCACAGTGTTCACAATTCATAGGACGATTGTCCATATTGGGTAGAAGACCCGTATAGATTTTGGGGTCACAAGGTCACTATTATCTTAAAACTGAAAACAGTTTTCGGAGCATTACTTAAGTTCCATTTGGCTCACAGTGCTCAAACTTCATTTGATGATTCCATATTGGGTAGAAGACCTCTATTGATTTTGGGGTCACAAGGTCAACGGTCAAGGTCAGTATTACTTTAAACTGAAAACAGTGTCCGGAGAATAACTTAAGTTTCATTTGGCCCACAGCGTTCAAACTTCA
This sequence comes from Ruditapes philippinarum, assembly GCF_026571515.1. NCBI lineage: Eukaryota > Metazoa > Mollusca > Bivalvia > Venerida > Veneridae > Ruditapes > Ruditapes philippinarum. The sequence continues at coordinate 141,867 of NW_026854695.1, read as the reverse complement.
TATGATGATTGTCCATATTTGGTACAATACTCCTATTGATTTTGGGGTCACAATGTCAAAGGTCAAGGTCACTTTTACTTTAAAACTGAAAACAGTTTCCGGAGCATAACTTAAGTTCCATTTGGCCAACAATATTCAAACTTCATAGGACGATTGTCCATATTGGGTAGAAGATCCCTATTGATTTTGGGGTCACAAGGTCAAATGTCAATGTCACTATTACAAATACTTCATCCTTACTAAAAAAAGAAAGCACTTTCGGGCATATAATGCAACGCCCAGCGGTGCTCTTGTTTATATTTGTCATCATATTTCATGTACAACTTATTCTTAAAGTATGATCCACCTAATGCATTAACTCCACTTTGAAGAGTATTCAAATAGGCTAGAACTACTGTCAGCTGTATTGTAACTGAGGGGCGTGGGTTCAAGCCCCAGAAGCGGCAACTTTTTCTTCTTTCTTTATTTTCTTTGAACATTATTTGTGTCTCTCATATCACTCTTGAGAAGAAAAAAGTGTTTCATTTTAATAATGAAATTATTATTGGTATTTATTGGCTAAGTTGTGCCAAATTCAAACAATCAAATATGGTACCTGATATTTTCAAAGTCTGATAAAATAAAAACTAGACGGTAAAATTATTTTATATTTGACAAGCGCAACCAATACACTTTTAAGAAAATTTATGCAAACTTTGAAAACAGCCCCTGATTTGAGTAAATGTTAGAGATATTTTGAATAAGGCCCTCCAAGTAGAAAGTTATCAAACAAGTACTTAAAATGGTTTCAAATATTTTGAGTAGAAACAATAATTCTGCTGGGTCATTTGTTAGCTGAATGCTATTATTTGTTTCTCAAAAATGTTTCACAATGATTATAAAATAGAATATTTAGAGTTTCTCATTTCTGAAAAAAAGACCTTCTAATAGCCAAGTTTTACTTAAGAAAAATCTCCATAACTCGTAAACCATACGGTAAACTTTGTTTAAATTTTGCATTCGTGTGTCTTTTAATGTATATAACTGACCTATGTTGTCAATTTTATAGTTCCTTATAGTGCCCATTAGGGGGCTCATACCTTAATGTATAGGAAATGTATTCAGTGACAAGTAAAAGATTTTTGTTGTCAACAAAGTTTTAACCGACGGATTATTCTTTTAAAAAGGCAGTTTAAAGACGCTGTTGAATTGATCAAAAGTCTTCTTGAAAAGTTTCAAGTATACTCAAGGAACTCCGAGACCAGTGCTTCTTTGACGAGTCAACTTCTGTCTCAGCTAGAAGTCAACAAACAAGGTGTCATGTATACCATACCTAATTATGTTCTTTATTGAAATACGCTTGAAGTAAAGTTTAGATTAATAAATATACAATTAATAAATATTTAAAACTATCTATTTCATATTACAGAAAACAGGAATAGGCTTAAAAATTACATGTGCATGCATAACAAAAAATATATCTTCTTTCCAAAATCTTTTTAAGTCCACATAACTTTGTGTTTAGATTTAGAAGTAAAATTGATTGAGATAATTTTGATTTGAACAATATAAATGTTTAAGGAACTCAAATACATTTTACTGTCATTAAAGATCTTTAAGAACATCATTCAGCTTCTTCTTGCTTGTAATATGATTATACTAGCTATAGGTATGTACAATTAGTTGACTCGTTGACATACTTACATACATAATTATACTTGTATGTTATATTTTATTTTACTCCTCTATCTATGTAATCGTATAATATATAAGGCAATCGCTCAAATTGATAGTTTACGTAAAAAACCGTTTTAAAAACAGCTTTTATTTCACAGACACGTGCATAATACTTGACAGCATTGAGGACGTTTATGACTTGGATCACGAAGAAGTTATTGACTTCTTGCACAGATGCTTTGCCACTTCAACAAATATGCCAGTAAGGACATCGTATTGTAACACTGAACTGTTTTAATTTAAGTATAGAAACTGTATACTGTTTTATTATAATTTAGGAGATCCTTTTTGTTTATTGATTCATTTTGGTTGTTTCTGTTCATGGTTTATGCAATGTTCAAGAAAACATGTTTGGGTAATCAGCATAAAGCACAGAAATGAATTCAAAAACTTGTTATTTGGCATATCGGTGTCAATCTTTTGAAATGCGTTTCATCCTTTTATTACATGTTTTATTTTTATTATGGATTCTGAACAATAATCACATTTTTTATTGTTTACGGGTCAGATACAGATTTAATCTCAGAATGAGGCATTTTAAAAAACTATTGTATCCGTTAGATTCAATTGTAGGTGTCATTGTATGGTAGATCATACCATCTATACACGTACACTCACACACACACACACACACGCACACACACACACACACACACACGCACACACGCACACACGTGCGCTCGCGCGTGCACACACGCGCACACACACATATTACCTTTCCCTTTTTGTATATTATTAAAAGTAATTATGTGTCATTTTAGATTAAATGGATTATAACATCAAGAAAAGATGCAGGCGTAAAATTTGACGGACTGAAAGAAATAGGACTAGGACCTTTGAATGATGGCAGTGCGGAAAAATTGTTCAAAATTTCAACAGGAAATGTAATTACTATTTTTATGAAATGATTTCTAATTTCCCTTTTGTAAAAGTAACTGTATCATGTTGAATTAAAAATGGTAACTAAAAGCCCAGTATTGTTCAAAGGCATATAAAGTCTATACAATATTTTCCCCAAAGAGAGGTCAAAGCTATGTTTAATTATATTTTGATAATTGATTTCGAGCATACTAGACGTTGACCACGTGCAAAAAGCAGAGATGAATGTGAAATAAATTATTATAAAAGAACCTAAATGTAAAAATATTTGTATGTTATCTTTAAAACAAAATACCACATTACTATAAGTTTTTGTGATGACAAAAACGAAGGAAAAAGTTCAACTATATAGTGAATGTGTCAATGAACATAGCATTGTTTAAGCCTAACGTGTCTGAAAAAAATGGTGTTCGTTTACCGATTTACTTGCTGTATAGAATCACTTCTGATGTGTTTTAGTTTCTTTTCACGAATTGAATAATTGCGCCATCAACATGTATACTCGTATTTGATCAGCGATAACAATGTTAGCATGTTTGTAACATATGTAATATTGATGGGTAAAATTAAGTGAAATAACATAAAACGTTAAACTACAATTGAGATGAATCAAAAGACGTAGATATAATATGAAATTAATGCTTATTTTTTAGGTTGAAGTACTAAATGAAATGCATCACCGTATCCTTCAAAAGACGGATAATAACCCACTTGCTATTAGACTTGTATCATCTGCTTTAAATTCTTACAATGTTGATGGTAAATTTGACAACTTGTCATTTCTGAGTTCACAACTGCAAACCAGTATGTACGAATGTATTGAATATGCATATATGTCCCTAACAGAATCTGAAAGAGCCCAACTGAATTTATTAACAGTAGTTGAAACCTCCTATTTCGACATAGAAATAGTTAAAGCTGTTTTAGAAAAAGATGACGAAGAAGCACTTCTCATTTTGACGACACTTATCAATCGTCAGCTTGTTAAAAGGATATGTTACGGACGCTATTGCCTCCATCACTTGATACTTGATCATATTAGGAATCGACCTGGTTACGAAGAGTGTTCAATGAAAGCACAAAATAACTTTTGTCAGCATATGATTGAAAGGTTAGAGCCATACGTGCAACAGGCAGATAAGGACTACTCGGAAGCTATAGCTCTAATTTCTAGCAATAAGCCATTTCTGAAAGTCCTATTCAATGCCCTAAGTATTCGCAAAAAAGATAGTAATCATTTACTTACAAGTGATGTAAGCAAAACTTTAATACGACTGCAAAAAATGGTTCCAATGACAAATAACGAAAAAGAAATACTTTATAGAAATATAACCATGCAAATACTTCCCGATGGAAGACATCATGCAAATATGTACTGGAAACTTGAGGAAATAAGGATGATGGAGGACAATAATAGGTTTACTGATGCAGAGAAAGAAATATCAATTATTGAAGAAACATTAAGAATGATACCTGAAGACAATACAAGCTCAAGTATTAAAGGAACATTTTGGTACATTAAGGGAAGATTCTTTCGTCTTAAAAAAGTTAAACAATATATCGATGCTATTGAGTGCTTTAAGAAGTCGCGTTCTATCAATAAGCGTATAGGTAACATTCCTGAATATACGGAAGCTTTAGATGCATTAGGAAATACATATTATGATATGGGAGATGATGAAACAGCTTTATATTATCACCAAAAAGCATTTGATATACTACAAAAGTATACATCAGACGAGTTTCATCCAGACTTATCTGTTTACGAATTTAATATTGGAACTATATATTTCTCAAAGGCTGTGAAAGAATATTCCATTTCCAAATACGTCACAAAAAATGCAAAAGAATACTTTGCGAAATCTATTCAGATTTTCGAGAGATCTTTGCAAAAGGATAAAACGATGAAAGTACACAAAATGCAAAACTATGCAAAAAAGTTATCCCTTATGGCAGAGGCACTGTTTTATATAAGTAATAGTGATAACGAACGTGCAGAAGCAGTTGGTATAATGAAGGAATCACTAAAAATAAAAAATTCTTCCTACACAAAACCTACTAGGAATAAAACGTTGGCGATTTTTAAAACAGGACAGGCCTTTTTGAAATGGCGAAGAATATTTCCACAAAACGAAAGTATGTATTTTCTTCTTAGATAATTTATAGAGAAAAACAACCAAATCTATTTTAATAGATTCTCATAGAAATGTCTCTGTTTCCTAGGAATACACATTAATTGCGCAATAAAACGTTTAAAGATTTGTTACCTTCTTATTTTTCTTATTTTTTTTTATTTCAGGCATTAAAAGAGATTTGTTGGTTGAAGCAACATCGTGTTTCGTAAATGTAATAAATGAAATCAAGAGCAACAGCAGAGCGCGTCTTGATGAAAAAGATACAGATCATCTCTGTGATATTTTAAAAAGAAAGATTTTAAAAGCTGTTAGTGAGAAAACCTGCAAATCTATCAAAAAATTTATTCAGGTATTATTTTTGACTTATAGACGGCAGTCGTATGAATCATGTTGTATTTAGTTCTATTTTACTATATACTTTTAATTCTTATATACTTTACAGCAATGTGCCTCGGATTCATCCTCAGAATCATCATCAAGTCTTGATCATAATGACAGTGATGAAGATCAAAACAGTAGTGATAACAACGATATTTCAAGTTCTGATGATGGCATATTATGTGCAGTACTCGAGAAGAAGAATGCTGCTCAATTTCAAGAGAATTTTTTCAGTGAAATAAGCAAAATGGAAGTATCTGGTAAAGTTTCCAGAAAGAGACGTCAATCATTTGATTCCGAGTAAAGTCAATGTAGTGCCGGGGTTTGCAGACAAAAATACTCAATGGGGTTTTCTTTTTATTCTGGTACAAGAGCCTATCACAAATAAAAAGATTATAAGACAAATAACAAAGAGAAATATTTTGCTTTAGACAATTCATAAATTACATGCATCTATTTTACAATTACAATGATTACAAAATATACATTATTAACATTTCACATTACAAATAGAATAAATATATACATACCAAATTTAATGTAGAATATTACTTAGAATATCAATATATATAATGTTTAAATCAGACGATCATAAATCTAGAAGTATTTTCAATAAAAAATAAATTCTTTACGAAAAACATGTTATTACTTTGAATACAATGATCAGTTGCTAAGAAATGTTAAATCTATCCAAGAGCCAATCTGCTTAAATTTTACCACTTTCACATAAATCAATCAACTTGCAGATCCAGTTCAATTACCTATAACAAAATGACAATAAGCAAAACATGAACACTAACACCACAATAGATTTTGTCTGGCCTTTAAGACAAATTACAGTATACATAATAGAATAAAAGACTTGATATTTTAAACCTTATCTGTATTTATGGTGTGCTTAAAATGTCATCACTATTCTTGAAAAAAGAGAAATAAAGAGAAGGAAATTATTACAATATCCCAAGACTTTCATGTTGTTTTGAAGGAAGAATTTGTAGTTTACGTGTAGTTTATAGCTTGCCAATTACTCAGACATTCTATGCATCATCATTATTATCTGTTTTGTTCTTCTGTACAATAAGATATTGTGAGCGGTTTAAGATGACGGAAGATAATTTTGTAATCATAAGATAAAAGAGAATTTCACTTGGCGAATAAGAAGTATCTAATTTACACAATATTGTTTTTAAGCTAAGTGGTGGAAATAACGATAGATGTTTTGCGCGCTTTATCCGGTTTAACCTCCCCAATTGTACTTTTGTGGCGTTCGTTCGTGATGTCCTTTAAATGTTTAATGAAGATGTTTTTATTTTAATTTTGAGTGGTAATTCTAGCAGGAAATGCTTAAGGATGATATTTTAGGATTGGTAATTTGTCCGCCTTGAAAATAGGTTAAATATTACTCTAGAGATCACAGATTTGTTTGTATTTCATTCAAAGGTGTCCAATGTTTTGTCAATAACACCTTGCAAAAGTTAAACATGGTTTAGTTTAAACATTTTTTATTCCTTTCAATTTTTTTACAAGATGCACAATGCAAATATATTGAAAAATACATAAAAATACATTTTGAAAGAAAAAGGGTTGGACCACATGTCCAAATAACATTAGTAATTCGGTCCGTCCCTAAAACATGGGTACAATGAGGCAAAACACTTGAACAAACGATAACATGTTTTTTCTTCAAGTCATAATGAAACTTGCTCAGAATAACAGTTTTGAAAAAAAACCTTTTGTCAAATTTGTATATGGGTAATCTAGGGTCATAAGCGAAGTCCTTGTTTCTGGGTGTTGTGGCGGTTGCGTTTATTGAACGCCGCATTTCCTTGTTGATCTTGTTTATCATATCTTAAGTAAAATATGAAAAAGGAGATCAATTTTGAAGGGCGGCATTCAGTGAACGCATCTGACAGCAGGACACCAAACAGGACGGAGTGAACGGTCAAAACGCGGAAGGCACGCCACAACAAACCATTCAAAATCGGATATTATAGAAACCTTCAAGGCAACAAAAGATAAAAATGAATTAAAAGACCTTCAAAAGGACATGGACGCTGAGGAGGGTGTAAATTGAAAAGAAATATAGGGGAAAGGGTAGATACTTACCGTAGACGAAAAAGAAGGGACACAAAAGTGTCAGCACAATATATATGTAACAAAAAACGAGACATACATGTGGACCGCCTTTGAACGGTAAGCAACATAAGCACTACTGGGGATTTTGAACTAGTTATTGGTCCATCAAACCTCACTCTTAGCCACGCCATGTTCCCTTAAAACGATACAATGAAAATAAAATGAATTCCCGCCAAGTGAAATACTAACACATGTTACGGTTACAAAAGGTGAAGTAAGTTAATCACAGAAATGATCATGTACATACATATAAAAGTAAGCCACATAAGAAAGGCACATATGAGATCGTATTTAAGGTCGCTCACTATCAATGGTACATGGTAACATACTTCAACATACTTCAACGATTTTGTGAATTAATGCTATTTTATTTTCTTTTCTTTTGTTTTATTAAGATTTTCAATACTTCAATAAAAAAAATGATTTTTTTATGCGTTGTTAATTTCAACTTTTCATCTTAAGTAAACTACATCCACCATTCGTGGGTCAGATATTACAATCAAGAAGTCCTTTTCATTTGGTTATCCTTTATTGCAGACATGCGTGTATTATTCATAAATCACTGCAAAGACATCTGTATTGTTTCTTCACAATTGAAGTATACATGCATATTTCATTTTAATATGGTTATATGTAACACATATTTATTAAAATAAAACGTATCCGTATCCATTACTTGTTTGTCCTTCATGAAGATTTTAAACTCAATATTTTAAAGTATAGTTTTATCTTATACTTAGATAGAACTATAGAACTAGTTATTTGTTCTATATCGATATTAAGAATCCTGCTATGAGTTTAGACAAAGAGCATCAACAGAACTACAAAAAGTTATCAAGTTAAATATTCTTAGAGTTGCAACATAACCATTTATTTTGAGAAAAGGTTCATAAGATTTTTAGCAATGATGGTGCGGATGATACGAGTACATTTGTATATATTGTAACCTTTGTCAGTTATTGTCACTTGCAACGTATATGACGGCCAGTTTTTATGGGTGTTATGTATAAGGCGTCAAGACTTGTTTCGTATGAAGATAGCTGGTGATGTCATAATTGAAGCCGAAGAGAGAGGTGGTACAAAGCAGGCAAAGACTGGAAATTGCAGGAGGTAAATTATCATCATTTTGTGCGTCAAAATAAACCCTTTAAGGGCATGCCTTGTGGCATGTCGGGGATCCGATAACGAAATATTGCCTTTTGTACCTTAACGGCCGAATAGACCCTCATCAAACATAGACTGCATACATTCATATTGACTCTTGTCGAGGAATACCAGTACAACCATGTACTAAGAGTGGCCACATTTGTTATTTATAATCAGCCTATACTCATCATAACGGCCAAATTAAGAGCACCACGTTGTTGTTTTTAATGTTGTCGATTTAACTGTTAAAATTCATACAAAGTCATTATAATGTAACGGTTAGATACATTCGTAACATGTTCGGATAATTTTCTGGCAAAATAGTACGTCTTAGATATCTGCTTTAACGTCTCAGATTTCACATTCAAAAACAAATTTATCAAGACCATTTTTTGTTAATAAATTGGCAAACGTTAAAAAAAGACAACGCTGTATGCACTATCAATAACTCACCCGTATTTATGTATTACAGACATTGCCTACAATATATCGATATCCTCTATTGATCATCATTTAAAATAAATTGTACAAGCCACAGTTTACCTGCGTGTTAGGTGACATGTTTAAACTTAAACGGAATGTATTCAATATAGTCTTTATCATATAATAAGTTTAATCAAAAGTTATGTAAACACGTTATCTTATAGTTTAAACACGTTGAGCGAAAAGTGAGTTCAAGTACATTTTTCCACTTAACACTACTTCCGCTTTTGGCAATGCTTTATTACTTTACAAAACATGTACTAGTAGTGTTAGTTCATATGCTAAAACAATATATTTGTTCCTGTGGATAAATAGGTGACAAAAAGCTCAATGTGAATTTTTTATATATCATTTTTAGAGAGATTGTTATAAAAAAACTTAAACTTAAAGAGAAAGTATTATTCACTGTCGGTAAGTCTATTTTACTTTTTCCATGTATATTCAACTTTTTGCTTTAAGAAGTTTGAAAATGAATTAAGTAAACGGCACGTAATTGTGTATTTTAAATATTGTAAGATATCAAGTTTCTGTATTTGATAAACATTTAAACTCAATACAAGAGACGTTAACAAGTTCGTGTATACAGATGATATTAATAACCATTTTTCGAGTATAATAATAGGTACATACGGAATATTATGTTTTAGTAGCTTTCTGAGCTACAAGCAGCGTTAGAGACCAAAGGTCGAGCGGGATATAATATTCCCCTGCTGCGAGTAGCTCAGAAAGCTTTAACAACATAATTATCCTCTTATTATATACCTACTAACATTCTATAAGTTATTTATAGCTGTCAAGAAATAAAACTAACGAATGACGGGTTAATTCGTATTTTTTTTAAATGAGGCCACGCCTTCAAAAGTTTTGGTTCCCGTTGTCATATGTTACGTTATATATACACAGCTAAGATGGGAACAAACGTGAAAAATAGTCCGGCACTTCCATATATGGAACCGTATTTGTCACTAGCATAATACGTATTTTTCTATCCGTTGAAGGGTATTCGCGCGTCAAGATTTGCATTTATTTTAAGGTGAAAATTTATAGGTATATAATACGGATCAAAAAATTACATGAAGTGATCACATAACACTAAAATCAATTTATACATTTAAGAAATTGAATAACTAAACTTATGAGACAATATTCACAACAATTAAAGTTATTACAGACAATATGATGGAATTAGATCATCATTTTAATGCGATGGACACTAGGGATGTTTGGGAAAAAATCAAGCAGAAACTTGACGATGAGCTGACACCTGATGAACTGGAAAGGGTTTGTTGTTGTTTTTTGGTATTAAATGACGAAACGCATTTATGTACGTCACAAAAAAAGAGTAAAAATTAAGTTTTATGTCAACATTTCAATTTGTTGTATCTTTGCCTGAAGAAGTTTTCTCTGTTTGATCATTTTCAAGAATAACAACTACACTTTGAAATTGAAGCCATTTAATAATAAATGACGGAAAAACATAAAATACAATGTTGATATGAAAGTTATCAAGCTAACATAAAATTGTGAAATGGCCATTTAATAATAAATGACATATAAACATATAAAACAATGCTGATATGAAAGTTATAATATAACATAAAATTGTATACAAAGCAAGCAAACATTTCTGAAAAATGTATATAAAATTATATACACACATATCCCGAAAAATTATCAAAGGTTGGGTTCTAAGAATATTGCCACAAATTGTGTAAAACAATATTCCCCCAACCAAAACTTCTTTAATGAAATTGACTAGTCATGTAAAAGGGGACAAACAAAATCATTCTTTAAATGTCTGAAACAATGCTAATGAAAAAAAGTTAAAAAAGAAAGCAAACAAGAATATTAAAAATATGTACATCACAAGATGATAACTAAACTACCTAATATAAGACAACATTTTTATTGGCACAATGGATTTTAATTAGCTGTATGTGTCAGAAGGCACCTTGTATGTCAGAGGCCCTTGTCCCCATGACATAAAGTAAACTTGTGACTGAAATAAATGCTGTCTTTATTAAAATTACCTTTTTAAAGTAAAGCTGTCTACTGATATCACCATATGTGTAATATCCAAATAGATCTTAAATTGATACAATTAAAATATAACCATGATGACATCTTAACCTAAAACATAAAGTTTTAATTTACCTCAACACAAAGGAATAATCATGAATTTAAAATTGAACATTATGTACATAACAAGAGACATACAAATTCTAATATCGTAATATGAACATATTACATATTATTGGCACAAACTTACAAGTGAGTGTCTGTGTTGGAAAACAAGTTTTTGTCAGAGGCCCGTGTCCCCATGACAGAAAATGATGTTGTGATTGTAATAAATGCCGCCATTCCTTGAAAAATACACAAAAAAGGATTATGTGCATTCTGGTGCAAGGATATTTAAGATTGAAAAGGAAAAGTGTTAAATAGCAAAAACTCCAGGTACTTCAAATTGGCACAATGGTTTAACAAATATATATTGTTTGAAAACACCTTACTGTCAGAGGTCCCTGTCCCCATAACATAACTTAATTTAGTGACTGTTGTTATGCTAGAAAAACACATGTTTACAAATTATTTGCATTATTTGTGCAAAGTTGTACATTGAGATCATATTAATTTGAAAGAAAATGGTATCAAAGCAGAATGACTATGGCTATATGTCAAAGGCCCTTGTCCTTATGAAAACAAAGTTAACAAATTATTTTTACAAATCTTGTGAATGCTGCTGACAATTAATGCATGTAAAACATATTATGCATTTGTTAAAGGACTGCTATCCATTTGCCATTAATTACACTTGTAACATTGGAATTCTTATATACTTTTTAAATGCACTAGATGACCATCTGCCTATAAGTTCAATCTTTTCTTCTGAAAAAACCTTGTTGTGCTGCAGTGGAGGCAGCTCCAATTCTAAAATTATGCCCTTTGTATTTTGTTGGGTCTAAACCAGCCCAGTTCAAAGATAATCTCAGTTGTGTGCTAAAAAATAGCCTAGAAACCGGAGTGCCATCCATGAATCCAAATAGTGGCCCAGTCGACGCTTTTCGTAATCGCAAATATTCATTTAAAGCACTAACTGGACAAATTAATGAACCATTCTGTTTAATGAATAAGACCTTAGCTGCTCCATGATAGTGTTTGTAAGTTGTCATATATAGTTCAAAACCTTGGATTTTAGAGTTAGAATAAATAAACTTAACATCAGTTATGAAAAGATTGTTCTCCGAATTTTTGTTTGAGACAGTAATTTCTCTAATGTGTAGAAAAGCATGGGAAGCTACCAAATACATGGCTTTCAACAATGAGCGGTGAAAATAGGAAGAATTGGTATATCTTAAGGAATGTAATAGTTTCTGTAAAATATCAGTTGTTATAGGAAGCCATTGATCTATTTGTTTCTTGTCATTGTTGTATCCCTGCAACGATTTTTTCACCAAAAAAGATGCTGTTGGGTCAGGCATTTGAAGTATTTTATGTTTATAACCAAAGGCTGAAATATATGTACACACAGTTGTTCCCCAGTCTTAATTTTTAACACACAACTGTGCAAGTCCCCATTTGTAGCAATGTGCTATAAACAGCAGTAAATGTGAAACTAACACGGGCCTTTATTACACATTGCAGACTTTAGTTTTCATTAACTATTTATGTTTATTTCTTTCAGAAAAGGTAGAAATTTTCATACTTACGCATTGTTGTTGTTCAATAACGGTTAAAGTAAATATATTTTACAGGTTATATTTCTCATTGACCCTACAATAAAATCATACTGGGAGAGGAATGGTGATATCCGTAGCGCAAAGGACCTCATTAATGCATTAGAAAATTGTATGTTTTTCGAAGACATATTGTCAACTCTCGAACATATTTTCGGATATACAAATCAGCATATATATGAAGGCAAAAGTTTTAGACAAATGATAAGTGACTACAGTCATGACAGAAGAAGGTTAGGTTGTTCAAATATCATTGGACGAGAAAAAGAAATAAGTCAAGCAATCGACGCGTTGACCAATACAAAGAACAAAGGTATATTTTAGCTCTAAGATCATAGATACGTTATTTCAATAACGCGATAAAATGACAATTTTCTTAAAGTATTAATTTTCATATTTCTTTCTTGTACATGTTAACATCAATTTCCTTAACATACTGACAATGGAAATTATTAACTACTTATTACTGTAGAATGTCGATATTGAAACAAACATACACGGATTTTCTGCTGTGTAGCATGTGTAGTTATATAAGTTGATTAGCTAGTTTAACCCATTATGAGCAAAATCATTCATCACTAATTTCGGAAAATAATGCAATTTCCCAATCACAGCCTAAATATCATGAAGTAATTAATTCAGCCTTTCCCACACTCTGAACCCAGACAAAAATGTAGATAATAATTTACTTTATCGCACAAGTGAAACCTAATAAGTAATACTGTTTACAAAATAATTAAAAATGATGCATGAAAAAAATATTCATGGAGATATCAAATGCTCGAACATTTTGCTTAAAAAAAATAAAATTTAGTCGTGAATTATTTAGTATTTATATGATGATGATATATTATTGCACACTTTTATTTTTATTTCAAAAGAAGGAAGATGTAGCATTATAAGCTGATTAGCCAGTTTATAATATATGCTATGCACATTCTCGATGTTAGGGACTTTAAAAGAATAAATTTGCATCTTGTAGAGTATACTCGTGTTTAGGTTATATCACTATTTTGTGAATTCTTGATTATTATAAATCATAACAACAAAACAGCCTGCAGGAGCACACCTGGGCTTATTTTGAGTTAAGACTTAAATCACGCAAGGTGCTATCACGCAAAGAGCTCCCTTGGTGGAAAGTGTTAAAACGGCGCGAATTTCACGAAAATGTAATGGAAGTCATTTTCATATTATTAAACAATATCAAGAACTGAACTATGGTAGTTGTATAATATGATATGCTCGTTAATCACGTGAGTTAAACTTAGTATAGACTTGTATCTTTGATACCAGAGTTTGATAGAATGCTTTGGCATGTAAACACGTGTTTTCGTAGTTAGTTCAATGGTGTTATGGTGATAACTGACCATCGGTCATTCAGTACAATCGTGGTCGGTAGTGTTCTTTTAAAAGCCGCAAGAAATGTTACAGTCAGTTTATAAAATGTCGAGGGCAATCTGCGAGATTTTATACCGTAATTGTATCAAATGTCGCGGCTTATAGAAACTCTCGAGTTTTGTGTCTCTTCTGTCGTAAAAAAAACGAAATAGTTTCTGTAAACATAGTATACTAAACTACACAAACATATGCCTACTTTAGGAAGTGGATTGAGACCATTATAATCCGTGATATTTTGGTTTAATGCATACCTTGCAAAAAGTCGAGTTTGAGCATTAAGCATCGACTTTTTATACCGGGAAATGTCTTTACGCAAAAGGTCGCGGCTAAAAATTGCAACTACTCGCCGCGAGACGTCTGTGAGGAACATAAAGTCGCAGCCTTGACTTTTGAAGAATTGCTATTATACATATGAAATGTCGCAGATTTCTTTCTGTTCTTCCATTTTTTAAAGACAAACGAGGAATAAAATGTAGAGTCAAACCATGGCCGAAGGGTCGCCAGAGACTTATATCAAATATAGCTCTGTGCAATGACCAGGGATTTAGGGGATATCTAAGCGATGAAATGTCAGTTAATTGTACTGCTATTGTCTTTATCTATAGTTATGAAAATAGCATCAAGTACATGTATTGAATGTAAGAGAAATTGCACGAAGTCTAAAGTGTACCCAGTTTTAGATACATGTAGTTCAAAAGTTATTTACCATTAGAACAATCAAACATTTGTAATCTAGATGGATTTAATTTCCTTTTTTACAATCTTTTTTCCTTGTTTTTATTATTTTCTTTTGTTGCAACAAAACTTAACATGAGATATAAAAAAACAATGCTTTATGACAATTTTACTTAAATGTTTTATTGTTACCGTAAGTTATCATATTTACAGCTAGAATGAAGTATCGCGCGATCATTGATGTCTTAAATGCGTTTTATGTTTATATTTATTATGTTAAAACCTAACTATTGCATTTAGCAATTATTTTCTCAACTCTAATCTTTCAATTTTGTTTCGAAATATTTTAGTTGTTTCAGTGCATAGTTAAATGTCTAACGCGCATAAAATCATGTTGCCTCAACTTATCTAAAGTCGGCGTACATAAAAGAATTGGGACATGACTTGTCATATTTCTCATCGTATATGACTTGTGTCCATGTATTATATGTATAGATGAGACTACGTTTAACAAAGAATGCATGTCATTATTTTCAGAAATGTGCAATTAATTTCTATACTCAATAATATAAGACAGTAGAAACAAGTTTCTATACTGATATCTATTGTAAATATTCCTTTTTACGGGGAAATAAACAAAAGTTGAGTTCGGTTTGTGACGATAGATGCGGGCAATGGTTCGCTGCAAAGATCTGATTCATAGGGTTTAACTTATTTTACACATTTTGAGATGAATATAATATGAATGAATGTCACTGACTTAGTAATAATATACAGACATAAATTATTACAAGGTAAAATATAAAAAATAATTCCATATGGTTATTATTTTTTTAAAAGGTATTTGGATCTATGGAATGGGTGGACTTGGAAAGACTTTACTTGCAAACGAAATATCTGAGAAACTTTTTTCTCGCAATACTACAATATTAAAGTTTGATTTAAAGTAAGTATATTTTATTGTTATTTCATACTTTTTTTATTTTTGCTCGAGATAATATCTTGCTTTGCCACTCGCGAATCTTTGCATTCATGAATTCATATTGTAGATGTGTTTTTTTTCTTCACAATTTGGTATTATTATGCCAATGTCAAAAGACGTGAGTTAAAATGTTTCAAAATATTAGAATAATTTTACAAAAAGATATGTTAAATAAACAAATTAGAATCAAGATATTTAATCTTGTTGCGTAATTAAACAATGGACCATTAATCAAGTCGACGCCTTACTCCACTGTAAAAAAGGTTTTAAATGACAAAGTTTTAAGGAACAATGGAAACAGAAGATAAAATTATAACTGTTAAGAAAAAATGAGGAATGTTTTATGATATTCCCTTGCAAAAGAAATTAAATCATTAAGATAATTGCGCACTGAAGTCCAGACTGCTTCGGCTCGATACTGGTTGCAAAGACTTATCACAGGCTAAAAGTCAGACCGATCAAATAATATTACGATTTCAACTAAATTTTACATAAGTCCGCCTGTATGAATATATTGCCTCTAAATATTCAGTTTCGGTAAATGCCATGCCGAAACATTTATGTCATAAAAGACAGAGTAACGAAAACAAATAAAGAACACAATGTAGAAACAATTTATTCACAAGTCATCAACATTTGCATTATACGAATTGTAATAATTGATATGATTGCGTATCAATTTGTCAAGAAATCGCACACTTTTGACTGCATTTTAATGCACATTTATTTCTTTGTATGCATATATTTTTTAAAACAATTTTTTTTAAAGTATTTTATCAGATCATGGAAATTATGTTTTGATATCTGTTTTCAGATATTTTTAATTAGACATAGCCAATTATAACTTATTTCCCTTTGGCTATGTGTTGATGATCATTCACATTCATTTTTTCAACGGTTACGAGATAAACCTTCTTAAATGAACTCCGCTCCTCCATAGGAGAGAGCTGGAAATTTGCTCAAGTTTCAAATAACATTAGATATATGTTTAGGCGCAAAATTTTAATTAGTTCGCTCACTAGTTTTTTTTTAATTAGTATTATTGTTCTTAGCTATGAAAAATGAACCAAATATGAAAAGCGTTTAACGCATTTAATTCAAACATCGCTCAAAACGGGATTTTAATTTAATATGTCTTGATCATTTTTGCATGCCACTCTGTTTTAAGTGCCCAAGTTGATATATTTAAAAATCGTTTTTTTATGTTTTAAGGCTTTTGGACTTAAACAGAGTTCCTTTCTTGATTCCAAAATAGTGGGAAACTAATGATACACGTTTAAAAAAACGAAACAGGAAAGTGAATGCTGTTCATTTTCATTCCATTAGAAACTTTATGGTATCCATATAAGACATTTATTTCTTTAAGTGAATCTTCAATTACAATATTCTTTAATATAATGTTGTTGTACATTACCTTCTAGCTCATTACAGTTATAAGCTGATAAAGAATGCACTTTTAATTGGTTAACTTGGTTTTTTGTTCTAAACTCTGTAAAATGATCAACCAATTCATGTTTATGCTTTAATGAAAGCTGCCAGGCTGTTTGCCTCAATATCTTGTGTCAAGTTTACATCCTTCTTTGGAAGGTAGCAATATTATATCACTAGTCAGGACGTGCTTGTGCATATTGTAGAGGGTATATTTAAAATCAAAAATAATTTATTATATCACAAACTAAAATAGTTTGTGTAAATGATTTCTAGTTCAGTTTAAGATATGACAAGGGAAGATCAAAATACATTTAACATTATTCATGACTTTATTTAATGCAAACATGTATCATTTGTAAACACTGATTTTGTTCATGATTTCTAGCATAGTTTTCATTGATATGGTAAAAAAAGGATCAGATTTATGTGTACTAAACATTACAATTTTTCATATTTTTTTCACTAAATTGGTTAACATCCGTACCCGGCTTACAATTCAGTTGGATGTAAATGTAGGTAAAAGATTTATTTTGATACAACTTCGCAGAAAACTGTTTAGGTTTTAACATGACAAAGATTACACGCTACCTAGCACTACAAAAATTTGATATGAAAGTACTAAAAGATGTCTCGATCACTTCGTTCTTGAATATGTTTCTATCATTTGAAAATCATAAATATAGACTTAACGAAAATTTTAGACACCACGATAATTGAATTTTGCTGGTATAAAAGCATTTTATCAATTAAAAAAATCTGTTCACCAAACAATACAATGCACTAACCGCGACCTAGAAAACATATGTTATAGATCAATGAATTACATAGGTCTATACACTTATCAATTACATCATCCAACATATAGGGATATACAGCCAAGTACTTATTTAACAGAATATATTTTATCTTCTGTTAACGTAACATGAATGGCACTAATTTTGACTACAAACCATTTTATGAATGTAAACATGTGCACGGATATAGACATTGTTGACGTCATATTTGCAGATGTTGTTACGATATGTAACATTGTCATTGGCATTGGCAAGTGACATAGTCTCTTCAATTTTTTTGTCTCTTCAAACTGCTCGTATCCTTTGCGTCAAAATAAGTCTTGTAATATTTTAATATTTTTGTGTGATGACTATTTTTGTAGATTTTTATGTAGTACAGATAAAGTATATAAGTTCAATGATTGTCGTTTTCAAAATTAAAATGCTGTTTTATAGACAGGTAACAAAGTTTGTTGATTTCATCAAACGTATGCTTGCAAAGTTTGAAGTCTATACAACAAGCTGTGATACTATGGCTTTGACGAGAGAACTTATGTATCAGCTAAAGAGCATTACATGTGGTAATATTCATTATTTTTAAATTCAGTTTATAAATTAGATGTTGAACATGCACATTTTGTTTTTAAACGCAAATATAATTGAAATATTAATATTAGTATTGTTACATTTGAATATTTTATCGTTTTATTTATAACCATTACTTTATCTTGTTGCCATTTAAGTATCTTTACCGGTATATTGTATATATTCAATTATATATTCAATTTTTAATAAACATTAATAATTCCAAATTGAATTTATGAGTACTTATACAAAGCCATTAAGTTAATGATTAATTTGTAATTTTGTCATTTTTCAAAACAAATTTACTTCCTATAAGAATTCTGAGACTTCATGTCAATAGGCAATTAGGATTTATCAAACGAAAAACTGTTAGAAATACTTGAAAAAAGACGTTGTTAAAAACCAATCCTTTATCTACATGCTTAAGACCGCTCCTTTATATAAATATGATTTAAAATTTCACAATTATCTTATTTGAAACTATGATTATGCCGATTTTAGGGACGTGGACGTTAACTTTCACTTATCGTGACCGTCCATGAACATTATCTATCAGACTGACATACAGTTCCAATTTAAATTTTTCGGCTTTTTGGGACAATGTATATTGGTCCCTTTTTTATTCTATGAGTGGTTACCATATTTTTCAATAAAACTTGCATATGATAACAAAATTTTATCTAAATGAGTTTATGTCTTTATAGGGATATTATAGGCTTAATAACAAAACTTTATTAAAAAAAACTATTTATTAAGTTACTATATAACTTGCGCATGTTTAATTTAAGAAAAATTTAAAAAACATTTACTTTTCTTTCACATTTTTTTTCCCAAATTAAAAAAGAGTCTATTTTTTTGGGTTCAAATAAAAAAATCAAAAAATTAAAAAAAATTAAAATTTTTCAGTTGTTTAAAGGGTTTTCCGCCCAAATTTGAAAAACTCCCAAATTCAGAAAAACAAGGGCCCTGAATTAAGACATACTTTAATTTTTTTTAATCCCAAAAAAAAATTTTAAAATTTTGTTTTGGGATTAAACTTTTAATATACTATATTGTATATCCCTTTGAAAAATGAAGCACGCATAAATAAACAATTATTTCTCCCATTAAAAGATAATTTACGTGTGTGTTTAAAACAATTATCGTTTTTTTGTTTTAAACCCAAAAATTATTGCAACAAAGGGGAATCCTTTGGGCCATTTTTTGGATGCCCGTCGCTTTTTCATTGGTCGACACACGACAACGCGAAATGACATAGCGATATTGTCGCATGTCGTTTGCAATTGTTGTGTGTCGACCCCCAAACAAAACCGCGACATGGGACATACAATATGACATTAGAAAATGTCGCTTCGGATTGTCGAGCGTCGTTTGCGATTGTCGAGTGTCGTTTGATAATGTCGCCGACGCATTTGCAGGGTCGACACACGACAACGTGAAGTGACATCGCGACTAGCGAAGTGACATAGCGACAATGCGATACGACACTCGACAGTGCGAAGTGACAACGCGATTTATCGCGCTTTTATAGGCGATATTTTAAAGTGGATATCGCGACATTGTCGTTTGAATTTGTCACCGTCGTTTGAGATTGTCGGGTGTTACTTATTGATACTGCTATGTCATTTCGCGTTGTCGTGTGTCGACCGTGAAAACGCGACGGCGACATTATAAATGGCCCCAACAGGATTCCGTATGCAACCTTAATAGTTCTCTTTTTGATGAACCACAAATGTATTTTCTTTCAAGATACATGTATAGTACTTGATAACATCGAGGATATGTATGAATGTGAACGTGGTGAAGTAAATGAATTTGTGAAAAGATGTTTCGATAGTCCAGCAAACATGCCGGTAAATTATACATTCAGTGATACGAATAAGTTCGGAAATCTAGTTTGTCAATTTGTTAAGATTGAGTACTTTGTTGATATACATGTATAATAAATGCATCTTCAGTTATCTAAATATATGAGAACAGCAATAATGTTTTATATGTTTATTTTCATAATAAATAGACTTTATTTGGTGATCAAAAAATGTGAATTGTTGATTGTCTTAAAAACTATTTATCACAAAGTCTTTATATTTCACATAGTAATTGGTCACAGCTAGAACATGAGTCTTATTGATTTTGGGATCACAGGGTAAAATGTCAAGGTCACAGGGACCTTAAATGTCAGAATGGTTTCCGCTCATTATCTTGATAACTATTTATCACAAATTCTTTATATTTCACATAGTGATTGGTCATAACTAGTAGATGACCCCTATTGATTTTTGGGTCACGAGGTCAAAGGTAAAGTGCACAGGGGCCTTGAACGTCAGAATGGTTTCCGCTCATTATTGTGTTTAGTATTTATTACAAAGTCTTCATATTTCACATACTGATTGGTTATAACTAGTAGATGACCGCTATTGATTTTGGGGTCACCAGGTCAAAGGTCAAGATCACAGGGTCTTTTAATGGTAGTATGATTTCAGCTCATTATCTCGAGAGCTGATTATCACAAAGTCTTCATATTTCGCATAGTGATTGGTCATAAATAGTAGATGACCCCTTTTGCTTTCGGGGTCATTAGTTCAAAGGTCTATGTCACAGGGGCCTTAAATGTCAGAATGGTTTTACGCTTATTATCTTGAAAACTATTTATCACAATGTCTTCATATTTCACATACTGATTGGTCATAACTAGTAAGTGATCCCTATTGATTTTAGGGTCACTAGGTCAAAAGTCAAGGTCACAGGGTCCTTGAATGGTAGTATTGTTTCGCTTATTATCTTTAAAGCTTTTTATCACAAAGTCTTCATATTTCTAATACTGATTGGTCATAACTATTAGATGACACCTATTAATTTTTGGTCACTAGTTCAAAGGTCAAGGTCACAGGGGTCTTAAATGTCACAATGGTTTCCACTCATTATTTTGAAAACTATAACAAAGTCTTCATTATTTTTTTTTTCCATGTACAAATTTATGGCAAGCCTCTATAACAAAAATAACCAATGATATGAGTAAAGGGCTAGAAATGGGGGCATATGTGTCGTTCGACATTTCTTGTTTAAATTAAGTTTTTCAAGTAATGGATCATATGTTATGTTTGTCCCATGCACGTATGGCAGTTTAAGAGAAATATGATATTCTTGTACATATATACTTATTTTCATATTTCATATATTTTTATTTGTGTATATATTTAGCACAACATTTAGATATTTATTTTTATCATTTATTTTTTTATGATTTAAGATTAAATGGATGATTAACTTCCAAAATAAAATTTGATAAAGACATACACGGGTTAGTTCAATTGGAACTGCAGCCTCTTAGTGAAAGCAGCGCAGAACATCTATTGAATCTTTCAATACGCCCTGTACGTATGATTTCTAATAACGTTTTTTATTTTAAAATAACAGTAATAAAGAACATCAAAGTATTGGAAGCTCATTCAAGGAAATATATCAATTTCTTTTCAAAAATCTAAGATAAATGTATTTGGGCCCCTAAAATACGATAGTTTTCATCTGACACGTTTAACCATCGTAAATTCAGGGTCAATCATATCATAATTTTGTTTGCTGCAGCCATGTAACCATGTTATACACCTACTTTATCAATTTTAGTTAAAATAAACGCTCCAGTACACTGTTATTACAAAATGTGAACAAAAATTCTATATATTATTTAAAAATATAGAAAGAATATGACATTTATTTTTTAGATTGTATTGGAACATGAAAAGCGCCAGTGTATTCTAGTAATGACCGGAAGAAACCCGCTTGCAATTCGGCTTATATCATCTGCTGTGAAATCTTACAAATCTAATGATGACTTGTCATTTCTGAATACAAACCTGCAAAACGGCATGAAAGAATGTATTGAATATGCATACCGGTCTCTTACAGAAGCCGATAGAGTCCATCTGAATTCATTATCAGTAGTTGAAACATCTCAATTCGACTTAGAAATAGTTAAAGCTGTTTTAGAAAAAAATGATCAAGAGGCTTTACTGATAATGATGAAACTGATAAATCATCAGGTTGTTCAAAGAATATGCTACAGACAATACTGCTTCCACCCTTTAATTCTTGAGTATGTCAGGACACGCCTGTCTCATGAAGAACGTTCAACTCGGGCACAAAATAACTTCTGTCAGCATATGATTGAAAGGTTAGAGCCATACGTACAACAAGCAGAAAAGGACTACCCAAAAGCTATAGCTAAAGTCTCTGAAAATCAGGCATTATTGAAAGTTTTATTTAGTGTCCTTTCTACACGCAAAGACGACAGTAATAACATATTTACAACAGATACAAATAGATATTTGATACAACTTCGAGATATGCTCCCAATGACACAGAAGGAAAAACAGAGACTTTACAAAAAAATAACGGATCAAATGAAGTCTGATGGCAAATATCAAGCATATGTTTTCTGGAAACTTGAGGAAATAAGAATGATGGTAGACAATAAATGCTTTGTTGATGCAGAAAAGGAAATCTCAAAAATTGATGAGATATTAAATGATATGGCCAATGAGGATACTTCTATTGCTGTTCGTTTCTGGTATATCAAAGGAAGATTTTTCCGTTGTAAGGAGTATAAAGAGTATACCAAAGCAAGTGAATGCTTTCGGGAATCATACCAATGTAATATGAATACAGATAACGTTCCTGAATCCGCAATCGCTTTAAATGCATTAGGAAATACATACTTCGACATGAATGATGATGAAAATGCATTGATTTATCACCAAAAAGCATTTGATTTACTACAAACTTTCTTATTAAATGATCTTCATCCTGATTTATCTGTTTACGAATTTAATATTGGCACTATATATCTCTCAAAGGCTAGTAAACAGCTTTCTATTTGTAAATGTGTCACAGATAATGTAAAAGAAAACTTAGAGAAAGCTCTACAGATATTTGAAAAATCTATGGCAAAGGATGAGAAAATGAAAACACACAGAATGCCAAAATATGGCAATAAGCTAGCAGAGAAAGCCAAAGCATTTTTTTTACTTAATGACAAACCAGGGAAAAACCGGAAAAAAAGCAAAATATTATGAAAAAATCACTTAAAAAAAGTGTCCTTTCACGAACCCGATAAAAAAAAAACATTTTGGGAAATTTTCAAAAGGGCAGGGCTTTATCAATTGGGAGAAGGGCGTTTCCCAAAATAAAAAGTACGGTTTAATTTTTTCCTTTTTTAAAAAAAGCATGAAATAAAAATTGTATATTTTATTAAACCCTTTTTAAAAATTATGTTCTTTTAAAAATAAATCTGTGTTTAAATTTTAAAATTTCTTTGTAAGGAGGTGCTTGTTATCAAAAATGTGAATTATTTTCCCTGTATTGGCGTCTCTTTATAAACATACTTAAATATCACATATAGTTTATATTTGTTACAGCCATTGCGGAATTACTGTTGAAAGAGGCTATTCATTGTTTTCGGAAGGCAGAGGATGAAATTAAAGAAAGCGAATCAGCTAGTCTGGATGGGAAAGACAAGACTGATTTCATTTCAGTGTATGAAAAGATTGCATCACAAGGTCTTGTTAGTCGAAAAGAAGCGAAACTCATTAATTCTTTCTGTGAGGTAATATTATTATTTAACACATTTACTTTAATTTTGGTTGATAAAATTTTGACTATTTTATCTGATATACTTTATTTTTATTTTAAGCTCATATTGTTTATTATTTTAGGATTATAAAACAGGTGCATTGTTTGAATCATTCTCATCAAATGAGAGCTCCTCGTCAAACTCAGATCTAAATACCTCGGCAATTACTAATCAAGATACACACGATTCCGCGAAAGGGCATTATAGTTTGACGATTTAAATTAAATTTGGTTTAAAGGTTTTATTAAGTGCAGAGCGGGAGAAAGAAACAGCCCCTTTCCCCAGTTTGAAAAAAGGGTTTTACTTTAAAAATCAGCGCACAAAAAATCAAAATATGAAAAAAAGACGACACTCTGATTCATCCCAATTTGATTTTATAATTTTTTAATATAAGTTTTGGCTATCTCCCGGGTTTTAAAAAGATGAAAGAATTGCAAAAACAGCGGGAAAACAGACATGTTTTTTTCCCAAAAAGTTACTTGGTTTTAAAAATGGGTACCCCAACATAAAAAGTATTTTTAAAAAAAAAAATCGGGTTTTTTGGCGGGCCCAAAAATTAAAAGGGGGTCGTTTCTTAAAGGAAAAGCCATTTTTGTGGCACATTTGGAGGGGCTGTTATCATGTTGTGTTAAGTAGTTTTATCTTAATCTCTAAAAATCAAATAAACAAATACATGTATGTTATATTTGTATTTTTAAAGCATGTGCAGTGTGATATTTATTTTTATGAAATTGCGGGCTCAGTTTAACAGCTTTACTTTATTTCCGCTTTATTGATACTACTAAAATCCGGACTCTGATTATTTGATGTAATTTTGAAAAACACTGGTATTTTTTTTATCAATCTAATAATTAAATGTGTGTGTGCGCGTGCGTGCGTGTATATGTGTGTGTGTGTGTGTGTGCGCGTGTATGTGTGTGTGTGTGTGTGCGTGTGCGTTGTTTTGTTATGTATACTGTTATGTCAAACTTTTTAATCAGATTTGGATTGAAGTAAAATGTATTATTAAACACAACTTTATATCTATTGCACTTCAATTTTTAAGTTTTTCCCTGGTTTTGCACACATGTTGTCTGTGAAATTGTAATGGTGTCAAGATCTTGACCAAGATCCTTGGTTGATACATCATACAAAGAGATTTCAAAATAATGATTGCTGAGCAATTTTTTTGCAGTTGCAATATCTTTGATAACTAGTTCGCAGGTGTCAAATATAGCTTTAACTTTGATTTGTATAATTTTTTTATCGAAAATTTAGTATTGTCTAGCTTGTCTCCACTTTTCCTCACCTGTGACCAAGATTAAGGAAATTTACTGTCAGTAACGTGTGTAGTGGGAAATAAATTTATAAGAAAATATTTTGTGTATTTGTTGTTATCGAATGTTGTAAGAAACTTATATTGCTCTATAGAACACTTAAGAGTAAACAGGTGCGAGTATTCAAACTGATTTAGCATTACTTACATAACAAAAAGGATCAGTTTTTACTCCTCATAATAATATTATTATGCTTAATCTGCAAAATATGTTGAGTAAACTGGGTCAGTGCAGATCAAGGTCAGCCTACATTTTCATGTAGTCTTATCTCAATCTGCACTGTTTATTAGTCAGCACTAATATTTTGTCTATCCATTTATTGATGATCACTGGTACTATTCAAAATGGAAGTACAAAGCCAAAATCAGTTACAGCCAACAGTTTAAGATTAAATTTGGTTTTGTTGTTTATTCAGTTCAAGTTGAAGTGAACACTGACACTAATTAGTGCGCAACACTTTTTATCTAGAAATATATTTTGCTGTCGCCTTTGATGCTTTGCATCAATACTTTTCTTGTAATAAATTGAAATAAGATATTTGCTGAAAGAGCCATACACTTTGAAACTAAATCCTGTCCTTGTTTGCATCAACTCGAATAAAATACAATGAATATTATTTTACTTGATTTCATAAAAAATAAACAAAGTGTTCGAATCTGTTCAATAGTAATTTTAACTTAAGTGTTGTATAATGTCGTTTTCCTTTCCTTATTTTGAGACAGAACATAACCATATGTTTTCTATTCAATACAATATATGTTAGTCCAAATAAAAAAACAAACATTTTAGCATTGATTACAATTAGTGTTACAAAAGGATAGAGACTGACTAAATTCATTGTTACTTATTAAAGTAACAGTTTTTAAACATTTGTTTTGACCCCATTCACTATTATTCATATTTGTTACTGGTTTCTCATCTACCTGTAGTTTAATATAAATCGGCCTGCTCGTTCTTTGTAGAATAATGGACCTGAAATACAGAAGTAGTTTGAGATTAAAGATTCAATCAAATAAAAAGCCATACTTTAGCAAAACTAAATATATAACTCATACAGCTGCAGTATAGCACACTTTTTAAAAACAATTATACTATTTTAAAATAATTTACAATAATAATTCATTTCTTTACAAATTATCAAATAAATACGTTTGACATTATAAAATTGCGATCGTTTGGACTTTAAGACAATTGCTGACCTAGTTCTCAGCTGCACATAATGCGATCCGGCTTGCAGTGTCATGTCGCAAAATTGAGCCCATGTTCGCCCTTTGTCTAAACTTGTTTCTATTATGTGGTTAGGATACATACTATTGGCCTTCAGGACACAAGCTTCTAGTCTGAAATGTGAAATAATGTAAAAATATGTTACTTTCTGAGCAAGATTATTTATATTCAATATCTTATCATTTCAAAATATAAAATAACTAATAGATGAAGTGATTGCCAATTTATTTGCAAAATCATTTTGATCGGCAATTTGATTCAATCACCTATTTAAATTTATATCTTAATTTATAGTATTATGAGGTAATTATGCATTGTTGAGTACTATACTAAATTATATTGGTCATTTCACAGCTGCCAAACCTATGTTCGACCAGGCCCTATCCTTTCCAGTGACCTTGAAGTCAAAGATATGTCACAATGTCAAAACCATGAAAAACAAATCAATCCTTTTGGAATCACGGTTTCGTTCAGGGTTTTTTTCCAAATTTTATAAGAATATTCTAAAATAAACTTGAGCAATAAGAGCAAAAAGACTCAGATGAGTGAATAAGGGTTACATGGCCCTATTGTCATAGTAACCATGCTTTGGATGTAAGGCAAAGATAATGTTTTTTGAACGGGCTAATCTTGGCGAGGGGTTACATTTGAATGTTTTCATAACACCAATTTGTAAAAAGACAAGTATTTTTCTTTCCACTAAAATGTTACCAATGATATTTTCAAGTAACAGGGATTTGGATTTTATAGCACTTCCAAAGTTTAATATTAGTGGGACAGTAATCATCTTTATTAACTCTAACTTGTGTTGTAAAATAAATGTGTTTCATACATTGACCCTTGGGGAATTTGACCAATAAAATTATGAATGAAAACAAGATTGACAAGGAAGGGCGACATTCAATGAACGTATCCCCCAACACAGGAGCACCGACAAGAAGCGCAGCAGGACACTCAACAAGAGAGGCACGAAGTCACTTATTTAGAGCAAAAGATGCAGAAATTTAGTTACACTTATTTACAAATTCACGCAGAGATTGGTCTTAATATAAGTGATACAAGTTATGTTCCCAGTAGAAATTTAAAGCTACAGATGAAACAAGGGTTTTATTAACAATAAAATACTAAACATAACTGTGAACCAGGACATCCTTTAGTTTTTATTGATGGCCTTCTTTTACCAAAGAAGACCATATTCTAACGTATTGTTTAAAAGCGTATAAAAAGACAAATAGAAAAGAAACTAAAAGTGCTACATATACAACACTAATGTCTTGAGAACGATCTTCACGGAACGGAAATATTACATCTCTGATAGAAATGTACGGGCCTGCAAACGGCACAAACAACGATGATGTGACGATAAAATAGTCAAATGAAGTCAAAAAATAATTTCAGTTCATACATTGTGCCAGGTGGTTGAACTCTATGACGTATTCCTCTGTTTTCAAGTCTTGGTAGTTCTTTAAAACCGAGTGTTTGAACAAATTCGTCCCAGTCATTTTCCTTTAGTTTGTCTCTTTGTTTTTCATCATTTATATCTTTCCACGGAGCCTGATGCCATGCGCGTTCTGCCATCACAAGAATTCTTGGAAATGCCATATAATGCTCTTCAATTCTCATCAATTCAGCCCAAATACTTGCCTCGATCCCTAAAAGGTGGGGAAACTGAACTACGTATGATATAAACGCTACACTAGTAATCACATATCAACACATTGTTTGAAACAAGTTTCTATATTAGTTCTAAAATTCTAGAATATGACAAACAGGATCAACAAGGAAATGCGGCGTTCAAAGAATGCAAATATCTACATTTCCTCGATCATTAATTTAAGTAAACTATTGTCACTTAAATCTTTTTTGAATACGAAAATATAACAAGTTCGTTTACATTACCTCAAAAGTGCACATGTTAAAACATTTGTGATCAATTAGGAAATATTTTCATATTAATCTTCTCTTATCTATAGATAAAAAAATCTGTAAACAAAGTGATCCCTCAAAAGCATTAATCACAACAAAATTACATGAAAATTGCAGACTCGGTTTGATTGAGTCTGTATATGGGGGATAATGAATAGGTACAACATCCCTCACACCCCCTAACACCGGTTCGAGCGGTACTCAGTTCTCAACACTTAATAGTGTTTGCATCAATGATCCCGAAGGACTAGAAAAATATAACAACACTAAAGTGACTTACGGGGCAACTTTTTACAGCACTTGACTCCTGCTGTTATGAAGTATAAAATCTAGTAACAAAAACTTACCGATGACATTGTATGATTTTGATTGGTTTGGACATATATACTCTTTACAAAGTTTAACTTTGTCAATAGGGTTGCCCATGGGGTCCAAATTTATATTAGCCAGCAGATTATCGGGCATAAATTCAAAACCCTTTTTCTCGTCAATGTATCGTGTTGACCAAAACAGACCTCTTTCCTCAGAATCAGGCTCTTGGGTAATGTGTTGCTGGCATTAAGATTACCTTTGAATTGATCAATTATTTGAACATTTATACAGCTGTATTGTGTACAATTAATTTCGCAATTGATTATTAATTTTTATGTATCCGTAACTTTTACTTCTTTTTATTACAGGATGATTTTTGTTTCAGTATCTCAAATAACATGACAATTTATGACACTGTAAATGTAAATTCTAACCTTGCAAAATAGACATAAATTAGTTTAATGCATGACAATTAACAATGCATGGATCTTGCAAACGTTTCAGTAATATTAAGGTATTCAAAGAACGTTTGACTACAAGATTCAATGATATTTGTTTATTTAGCGAATTTCTAACATATACACAAACTAGTTAACTAGTCATATGATAAAATGGACAAAAATACCATACATATCGTATGCGTCATTATGATTTATATTTACAGATATACAGAGTTATAGATATGCACTCAAAATCATTTCATGCGCACAGACTTTCAGTAGATATTTAATACAATAAATGTGTATGTTGTTGTTATATACAGACTGAATGTAAACTATATCTGCTAAATATGATACTCAATCATTTGGGTACGCTTAACGCCTCTGTTATCAAGACACATATCATTTTTGTAATACTAGTAGTTATGCTCTAACAGGATGCAAAGACATAATGTGGCGAAATATCAAAAGGCATCATGCAAACAGAAAAGGGTATAGAATTATCACACTGAAGAACAAAAGAAGTAATGCCTTATATGTATCTACAATGCAAAGTCTGCAAAAGTTTGGTTAAATCTAACTTATTAACAGGTAAAAAAACCTTATGTATATATTTGAGTATCAAACAAAGGCTGATAATGAGCAGTGGAAGCGAAAAGAAAAGAAAACAAACGCCCATCGTTACTTAAGTTGTACATGTACTAGGTGCAATGTCTTTCTGGCTATACGGTCACTAGACAGTTCTACATTACATATTCAAGATGAAAACTAAGTTAGTCTTTTACTGGCCTCTGTTCAGAGAACGTCGGTCTGTAATGCTGGTCTTTCAATTTTATTTTATTTATTTTCAATGTTTTTGTTTGTTTTGTTGCTGTTTTTTTTTTCAGCTGTAAAAGAAAGGTTAATATGTTTCCGTATCAATGCCTCTAAGAGATACAAAAAAAAGAAAACAATATATTTGCTCGTGATGATAGGATTAAATAAATTTGTTAAAACGTGGTGTTGAAGCGATGCAAGCCCAAGATAAAATATCAATGACTGGAGTAGGTACAAGTAGTTAAATGTATGATAAAATGTTTACTATATTTAAATGTTGACTACACATAACAAAAAGCAAATGCCTGCTTAAGGTTTAACTTCGGCATCATACATCAAATCTACTGATATAATCATTTCACTACTTCAATTGCAATATGACACTTTACAGAATAACTGCGTTATAAACATGTATATTTAATTATATGTAAAAAAAACTTTAGTTCGAACTTACTTGTAAAAGTTTACTTCATAAAAATCACAAAATAAGAAAACCATGAAGCGGGAAAATTAAAACGCGTATGGGAACCAACATTATATTTCAATTCTTCCACGTTCTACAATTTTATTCTGGGGTAACTTTGGTTTTATAATAAAATTAAAGCATTTGCTTTGATAATACAAACAAGCGTACTATATAATGCATATAATCTGAGGGTAATTCCTTCTGTAATTGCCAAATGATCTTGATTTAAAGTTATATTTCTCATGACAAACAATTACAAAATGTGAGATACAAATGACGCCTCATTTAGATAAGATTTTGCTCTAGTGTTCAGAAAATGCTTCAATTGGTTCAGATATGGAGCTGATAGTTAATACATAACTAAATCATTGACTTTAAACAATGACCTTGGCATTTTGTGTTGCATCTACAAGTTGTCTCGAGGAGAATAAAATCATGAAATCACTCATTCGAGACAGCAATATAATCCGTTATTTTGGTTTATGATCCATTATGTTGGTTTAATCTATGAATATTCTATTGATAACCTTCATCTACTGATAAGCATCATCTACAAAGTCGACCGGTGTGTTTAAAATTTCTCCACGGGTATCCCAACGATAGGCGAAAATGTTTCTGAAATTGTTTGAATTTAATGACTTCAAGGTTTGGATAAACACCCATCACTCGATTATTGCTTTGAAAGAAATCATTAATGACCGTGAAGCATTACAAATAATAATAACCTTATTTGACAAGTTGATATGAATAATGTTATTGATTGTAGGCTTTTATATTCGGTAATCCCAGTTTGTTTATATAAATAGGATTTCTATTTTTACTTGATTTATCGGTTTAAAGCAGAAATACATTATAAACGAAAATGTTCCGTTTCAATTCCTTTTTCAAGACGCAAAAGTTAGTTTCTTTTATGATTAATTTTTGTCTTTAGTAGTTTTATTACATAGAGAATGGCTACTGTGGTAGCAATTCTAACGTGGAGTTAAAACTACAGTATAACGTCATCTAAAAATAGCCCATGCATATCATTAACCTGATCTACAGAGAGCGCATCCTGTGTTGTCGGTACAGACAAGTGACATAGATATTTTAGTGTAACATAGTTGATACATGCATATCAATTGGTACAACGTTACGAAGTCTTTTAGTGCATTTACTTGTCTAAAAAGCTGCTATTTAAATGAAATTAGCAAAGTTCTGCCAAAACGAATGACTCTCTCTCTCTCTCTGGAAATGAAATGTGCACACTTGTTTCCCTTCAGTATTATAGATAGATACTTTTTTTTCCTCCACGTGGGAGAGCCAAAATTAGTATTTTTACGATTGATTATTTTCTTTATTAGTTATATACAATAGAGAATAGATTTCAAATCGTTTTTGACAAAAAAAAATATTCGTTTTTTTACAAAAAAAGTTGTTACTGTTATCGTCAGCATGTTCCGGTTCAGTTATAATCAGTGGACTTCTGGTCCTTGTTTTGTCCAAATTTGCATGCATAACACTAGTGGCACAAATGGGCACAGGTGCTCGTCCAGTCTTGGGGTTACCCTACCTACTCCTTTAAAAGTAAGACTTTTTTGTTTTCGAAAAAAAAAGACTAAATAAACCCTTCATGATATACAAATAATTAAAAAAAGAAGGATAATAAATTGACCCTCTATACCTGTAAAATCATAGGTACCTTTACTGGTTTTTTACTGGTATATAAGGTCAATTTATTATTTTTCTTTATCATAAAGAGTTGATTTAGGAGGGTTTTTAAAAAGATCATTCATCACTGGACAAGCCTTTCCTTTTAAAAGGAAACTTTATTTTAATCCTTATCTGTATTAATGGTGTGCTTAAAATGTCAACGCCATTTCTAGTAAAAAGAGAAATAAAGAGAAGTAAACTATAACAATGTCCTCAGACTTTCATGTTGTTTTTTTAAGGAAGAAATTATAGTTTCCGTGTAATTTGGTATAGCTTGCCAATTACTCAGACATTCTATGCATTATCATTATTATATGTTTTGTCCTTCTGTACAATAAGATATTATGAGCGGTCTAACATGACGGAAGATAATTTTGTAATCATAAGACAAAAGAGAATTTCACTTGGCAAATAAGAAGTATCTAATTTACACAATATTGTTTTTAAGCTAAGTGGTGTAAAAAAACGATGGAGGTTTTTCGCGCTTTATCCGGTTTAACCTCCCCAATGGTACTTTTGTGGCGTTCGTTCGTGATGTCCTTTAAATGTTTAATGAAGATGTTTTTATTTTAATTTTGAGTGGTTATTCTAGCAGGTAATGCTTAAGGATGATAGTTTAGGATTGGTTATTTGTCCGCCTTGAACAAATATAGGTTAGATATTACTCTAAAGATCACAGATTTGATTGTATTTCATTCAAAGTTGTCCAATGTTTTGTCAATAACACCTTGCAAAAGTTGAAACATGGTTTAGTTTAAACATATTTTATCCTTTCAATTTTTTACAAGATGTACAATGCAAATATATAGAAAAACATATAAAATATATTTTGAATGACAAAGGGTTGGACCACAAGTTCAAATAAATTAGGAATTCGGTCCGTCCCTAAAATATGGGTACAATGGGGGCAAAACACTTGAACAACACATCAGCTCAAAAGATAACATGTCTTTTCTTCAAGTCATAATGAAACTTGATCAGAATAACAGTTTTGAAAATACCCCTTTGTCAAATTTGTATATGGGTAATCTAGGGTCATAAGCGAAGTCCTGCTTTCTGGGTCGTGTGGCGGTTGCGTTTATTGAACGCCGCATTTCCTTGTTGATCTTGTTTATCATATCAGAAGTAAAATATGAAAAAGGAGATCAATATTGAAGGGCGGCATTCTGTGAATGCATCACACTGCAAGACACCAAACAGGACAGAGTGAACGGTCAAAAGGCGAAGAAACGCCGCAACAAACCATTCAAAATCGGAAATCATGGAAACACACAAGGCAACAAAAAATACAAATTAATAAAAAGACCTTCAAAAGCACAAGGACGTTGGGGAGGGGCGTAAATTGAAAAGAAATCTAGGGGAAAGGGTAGATACTTACCATAGACAAAAAGAAGGGACTCAAAAGTGACACCACAATATATGTGTAACAAAAAACGAGATATACATGTGGAACCGCCTCTGAACGGTAAGCAACATAAGCACTACTGGGGAGTTTAAACTGGTTATTGGTGCGCCAAACCTACTTCTTAGCCGCGCCATGTTCCTTTTAAACGAGACAATGAAAATAAATTGAATTCCCACCAAGTGAAATTCTAACAGTTGTTACGGTTACAAAAGGTGAAGTAAGGAAATCACTGAAATGATCATGTACATACATATAAAAGTAAGCCACATAAGTAAGGTACATACGAGATCGTATTTTAAGGTCCCTAACTATCAATGGTACATGGTAACATACTTCAACGATTCTGTGAATTAATGCTATTTTATTTTGTTTTGTTTATTTAGATTTTCAATACTTCAATAAAAAATGATTTCTTTATGCGTTGTTGATTTCAACTTTTCGTCTTAGATACATTACATCCACCCTTCGTGGGTCAGATGTTACAATCAAAAAGCCCATTTCATTTGGTTATCCTCTATTGCATACATGCGTGTATTATTCATAAATCACTGCAAAGAATATGTCTTGCTTCTTCAAAATTGAAGTATACATGCATATTTCATTTTAATATGATTATATGTAACACATATTTAGTAAAATAAAACGTATCCGTATCCATTACTTAGAAGTCCTGCATGTGTGAAGTTTTCAAACTCAATATTTTAAAGTATAGTTTTATCTTAAACTTATCAATAGAACTAGTTATTTGTTCTATATCGATATTAAGAAGCCAGCTTTGAGTTTAGACACAGAGCATCAACAGAACAACAAAAAGTTATCAAAGTAAATATTCTTAGAGTTGAAAAATAACCGGAAAGGTTCATCCTAATTTTTATCAATGATGGTGCGGATAATACGAGTATATTTGTATATATTGTAACATTTGTCAGTTATTGTTACTTGCATCGTATGACGGCAAATTTGCATGGGTGTTATGTATAAGGCGTCAAGACTTGTTTCGTATGAAGATAGCTGTTGATGTCATAATTGCAGCCGAAGAGATAGGTCGTACAAAGCAGGCAAAGGTTGGAAATTGCAGGAGGTAAATTATCATCATTTTGTGCGTTTGTGGCATGTCGGGGATCCGATAGCGAAGTATTGTCTTTTGTACCTTAACGGCCGAATAGACCCTCATCAAGCATAGACTGCATACATTCATATTGACTCTTATCGAGGAATACCAGTACAATCATGTGCTAAGAGTGGCCACATTTGTTATTTATAATCAGCCTATACTCATCATAACGGCCAAATTAAGAGCACCATGTTGTTGTTTTTAATGTTGTCGATTTTACTGTTAAAATTCATACAAAGTCGTTTTAATGTTACGGTAACATGATCGGATAATTTTTTATTCTGGCAAAATAGTAGGTACTAGATATCTGCTTTAACGTCTCAGGTTTCACATTCAAAAACAAATTTATCAAGACCATTTTTGTTAATTGATATTTTGTTAATCAATTGGCAAACGTTAAAAAAAAGACAACGCTGTATGCACTATCAATAACTTACCCGTATTTATGTATTACAGACATTGCCTACAATATATCGATCTCCTCTATTGATCATCATTTTAATAAATTGTACAAGCCACAGTTTACCTGCGTGTTAGGTGACATGTTTAAACTTAAACGGAATGTATTCAATATAGTCTTTATCATATAATAAGATTTAATCAAAAGTTATGTCAACGCGTTATCTTATTGAGCGAAAAGTGTATTCAAGTACAATTTTCCACACTACTTCCGCTTTTGACAATGCTTTATCACTTTACAAAACATGTACTAGTAGTTTTAGATCATATGCTAAAACAATATATTTGTTCCTGATGTGAAATTTGTATATATCATTTTTAAGAGAGATTGTTATAAAAAAAAACTTGAACTTAAAGAGAAAGTAGTATTCACTGTTGGTAAGTCTATTTTACTTTTTCCATGTATATGCAACTTTATGCTTTAAGAAGTTTGAAAATGAATTAAGTAAACGGCACGTAAATGTGTATTTTAAATATTGTAAGATATCAAGTTTCTGTATTTGATAAACCTTTAAACTCAATACAAGAGACGTTAACAAGTTCGTGTTTTCCAAGTTAAGTATGCATATTTTATACACAGATGATATTAATAACCATTTCTCGAGTATAATAATAGATACATACGGAATATTATGTTCTAGTAGCTTTCTTTGCTACGAGCAGCGTTAGAAAATTTATATTTCGCGAGACCGAAGGTCGAGCTGGATATAATATTCCCCTGCTGCGAGTAGCAAAACACATGACCTCAGAAAGCTTTAACAACATAATTATCCTCTTATTATATACCTACTTAACTTCTTTTAGTTATTTATAGCTGTCAAGAAATAAAACTCACGAATGACGGGTTAATTCGTATTCTTTTTAAAATGAGGCCACGCCTTTAATAGTTTGGTTCCCGTTTTCATATGTTACGTTATATATACACAGCTAAGATGGGAACAACCGTGAAAAATAGTCCAGCCATATATGGAACCGTATTTGTCACTAATATATATAATACGTATGAAGGGTATTGGCGCTTCAAGATTTGCATTTATATTTTAGGGTGAAAATTTATAGCTATATAATAAGGATAAAAAAAATTACATGAAGTGATCAGTTAACAATAAAATCAATTTATGCCAAAAGTCAACCATTTAAGAAATTGAATAACTAAACTAATGAGACCATATTCACAACAATTTAAATTATTACAGACAATATGATGGATTTAGAGCATCATTTTAATGCGATGGACACTGTGGATTGTTGGGAAGACATAAAGCAGAAACTTGACGATGAACTGAAACCTGATGAACTGGAAAGGGTTTGTTGTTTTTTTGTGTTAAATGACGAAACGCATTTTATGTAAGTCACAAAAAAAGCGTATAAATATAACTAAGATAAACAGAAACATTGCAGACTTTAGTATTCATTAACTATTTATGTTTATTTCTTTCAGAAAAGGTAGAAATTTTCATACTTACGCATTGTTGTTGCTCTAGTACAAATATAGGTTTCGGTTAAAGTAAATATATTTTACAGGTTATATTTCTCATTGACCCTACAATAAAATCATACTGGGAGAGGAATGGTGATATCCGTAGCGCAAGAGACCTCATTAATGCATTAGAAAATTGTATGTTATTCGAAGACATATTGTCAACTCTCGAACATATTTTTGGATATACAAATCAGCATACATATGAAGGCCAAAGTTTAAGAAAAATGATAAGTGACTACAGTCATAACAGAAGAAGGTTAGGCTGTTCAAATATCATTGGACGAGAAACAGAAATAACTCAAGCAATTGACGCGTTGACCAATACAAAGAACAAAGGTATATTTTAGCTCTAAGATCATAGATACGTTATTTCAAAAAACGCGATAAAATGACAATTTTCTTAAAGTATTAATTTTCATATTTCTTTCTTGTACATGTTAACATCAATTACCTTTACAAACTGACAATGGAAATTATTAACTACTTATTACAGTAGAATGTCGGTATTGAAACAAACATACACGGATTTGCTGCTGTGTAGCCTGTGTAGTAATATAAGCTGATTAGCTAGTTTAACCCACTATGAGCAAAATCATTCGTCACTAATTGCAGAAAATAATGCAATATTCCATTCACAGCCTAAATATCAGGAAGTAATTAATTCAGCCTTTCCCACACTCTGTTCCCAGACAAAAATGTAGATAATAATCTACTTTATCGCACAAGTAAAACCTTATAAGAAATACTGTTTACAAAATAATTAAAATTGATGCATGAAAAAGAATATTCATGGAGATATCAAATACTCGAACATTTTGTTGTAAAAAAATAAAATAAATTCGTGAATTATTTAGTATTTATATGATGATGACATATTATAGCACACATTTATTTTTATTTCAAAAGAAGGGAGATGTAGCATTATAAGCTGATTAGCTAGTTTATGATATATGCTATACACATAGCGCATGCTCAATAACATGTCTAGTCAGTCTCGATGTTAGGGACTTTAAAATAATAAATTTGCATCTTGTAGAGTATACTCGTGTTATTGTTATATCACTATTTTGTGAATTCCACTTATTATTATTATAACTCCCAACAACAAAACAGCATGCAGGGGCACCTGGGCTTTTTTTGAGTTAAGACTTAAATCACGCATAGTGCTATCACGCAAAGAGCTCCCTTTGTGAAAGTGTTTCTACGCCGCGAATTTCACGTACGGTGCGAAGTTCACGAAAATGTAATGGAAGTCATTTTCTTATTATTAAACAATATCAAGAACTGAACTATGATAGTAGTATAATATGATATGCTCTCTAATCACGTGAGTTTAACTCAGTATAGACTTGTATCTTTGATACCAGAGTTTGATAGAATGCTTTGGCATGTTAACACATGTTTTCATAGTTAATTCAATGGTGTTATGGTGATAACTGACCATCGGTCATTCAGTACAATGGTGGTCGGTAGTGTTCCTTTAAAAGTCGCAAGGAATGTTGCAGTCAGCTTATAAAATGTCGAGGGCAATCCGCGAGATTTTATGTCGTAATTGTATAAAATGTCGCGGCTTATAGAAACTTTCGAGTTTTGTGTCACTTCTGTCGTAAAAAACGCAATAGTTTCTGTAAACATACTATACTAAACTACGCAAACATGTGCCTACTTCAGGTAGTCGATAGTATAATCCATGATATTTTGTTTTGATGCATACCCTGTAAAAAGTCGAGTTTGTGTATTAAGTATCGCCTTTTTATGCCGGGAAATGTCTCTACTCAAAAGGTCGCAGCTAAAAATTGCAACTACTCGCCGCGAGGAACAAAAGTCGCGGCTTCGTCTTTTGTAGAATTACTACTATACATGTAAAATTGTCGCGGATTTCTTTCTGTTCTTCCATTTTTTAAAGACAAACGAGGAATAAAATGTAAAGTCAAACCACGTCGCCATAGACTTATATCAAATATAGCTCTGTGCTATGACTAATGATTTAAGGGATATCTTAGCGATGAAATGTCAGTTAATTGTACTGCTATTGTCTTTATCTATAGTTATGAAAATAGCATCAAGTACATGTATTGAATGTAAGAGAAATTGCACGAAGTCTAAAGTGTACCCTGTTTTAGATACATGTAGTTCAAAAGTTATTTACCATTAGAATAACAAAACATTTGTAATCTAGATGGGTTTCATTTCCTTTTATTCACATTTTTTTCCTTATCTTTGTTCATTTTCTTTTGTTTCATCAAAGCTTAACATGAGATATAATAGAAACAATGCTTTAAAACAATTTCACTAAAATGCTTTATTGTTACAGGAAGTTATTTTTATTCACATCTAAAATGAAATATCGCGCGATCATTTATGTGCCTTAAATTGTTTTTAGTTTATATTTTCAATGTTAAAAACTAACTTTTGCATTAAGCAATTATTTTCTCAACTCTAATCTTTCAAAGTTCTTTCGAAATATTTAAGTTGTTTCAGTACGTAGTAAAATGTCTAACGCGCATAAAATCATGTTGCCCCCACTCGTTATCTAAAGTAGGCGAAAATAAAAGAATTGGGACATGAGGTGTCATATGTCTCGATGTAAATGTGTCTATGTTTCGTATGTATACTTGAGACTACGTATAACAAAGAATGTATGTCATTGTTTTCAGAAATGTGCAATTATTTCTAAACTCAATAATATAAGACAGTAGAAACAACTTTCTATAGTGAAATCTTTTGTAAATACTTTTTTTACAGTAAAAAAATAAGTAAGATGCCGGCAATGCTTCGCTGCAAAGATCTAAATCATAGGGTTAAAACTATTTTACACAATTTGAGATGAATATAAGATGAATGAATGTCACTGACTTAGAAAAGACTTAGATATTATTACAATGTAAAATATACGTAGGATATACAGACGATAGAAACTGGTCTTAAGATTTTTTTGTGGAAAGGGCTACTGTCACAGAATTTAAGTTTACGTTTTTATATTGAATCGTTTATGCTGGGTATGTTTTAAATGTTTATTCGTAAATAATTACTGTTTTATTATTATTATTATTATTATTATTATTATTATTATTATTATTATTATTATTATTATTATTATTTGAAAAGGTATTTGGATCTATGGAATGGGTGGACTTGGAAAGACTTTACTTGCAAACGAAATATCTGAAAAACTTTTTTCTCGCAATACTACAATATTAAAGTTTGATTTAAAGTAAGTATTGTTACCTTTATTTTTTCTTGAGATAATATCTTCCTTTGTCACTCGGGACATTTGCATTCATAAATTCATATTGTAGATGTGTTTGTTCACAACTTGGTATTATTATGCCAATGTCAAGAGACGTGAGTTTAAATGTTTCAAAATATTAGAATAATTTTACAAAAAGTTATGTTTAATAAACAAATTAGAATCAAGATATTTAATCTTGTTGCGTAATTAAACAAGGACCATTACTCAAGTCGACGTCTTACTCCGCTGTAAAAAAAAAAAATTAATGACATAGTTTTAAGGAACATTGGAAACAGAAGATAAAATTATAACTGTAAAGAAGAAATGAGGAATGTTTTATGATATTCCCTTGAAAAAGAAATTAAATCATTAAGATAATTGCGCACTGAAGCGACTCGATACTAGTTGCAAAGACTTATCACAGGCTAAACGTCAGACCAAACAAATATATGGAAGGTTGCAATATTATATCACTAGTCAGGACGTGCTTATAGAGGGTTGATTTAAAATCAAATATAATTTATTATACCACAAACTGAAATAGTTTGTGTAAATGATTTCAAGTTCGGTTTAAGATATGACAAAGGAAGATCAAAATAAATTTAACATTATTCAGCCACTGACTTTATTTAATGCAAACATGTATTATCATTTGTAAACACTGATTTTGTTCATGATTTCTAGCAAAGTTTTCATTGATATGGTTAAAAAGGATCAGATTTTTGTAAACTAAACAGTACAAAATATGATAAACAAGATCAACAAGGAAACGTTTCACTAAATTGAATTAATAAACGGTTAACATTCGTTCAGTTGAGTGTAAATGTAGGTAAATTAACTATTTTGATACAACTTCGCAGAAAACTGTTTAGGTTTTAGCATGCCAAAGATTATACGCCACGCTACTTACACGCTATTTAGCACTTCAAAAATTTGATATGAAATAACTAAAAGACGTCTCGAGCACTTCGTTCTCGAATATATTTTATCATTTGAAAATCATAAATATAGACTTTACGAAACTTTTAGACACCATGAGAATTGAATGTTGTTGCTATAAAAGCATTTTATCAATTTCAAAAAATTTGTTCACCAAATAATACTGACCTAGAAAACATATGTTATAGATCAATGAATTACATAGGTCTATACACCTATCAATTACATCATCCAACATATAGGGATATACAGCCAAGTACTTATTTAACAGAATATATTTTATCTTCTGTTAACGTAACATATGACATAAATGGCATTAATTTTGACGACAAACCATTTTATGAATGTAAACATCTGCACGGATATAGACATTGTTGACGTCATATTAGCAGATGTTGTTACGATATGTAACATTGTCATTGACATTAACAAATGACATTGTCTCTTCAATTTTTATTTTTTCTCTTTAAACTGCTCGTATGTACGGAAGCGTCCTGGAGCCAATTTAACAAGTTTATGAAAAAATAACTCCTACGTAGGACTTTATAACTCATACTTAGGACTTTATAACTCCTACGTAGGAGATAAAAAAACCTAATAAGGAATTTATAACTCCTACGTAGGACTTTGTAACTCCTATGTTATAAGTCCTACGTAGGACTTTATAACTCCTACGTAGGAGATAAAAAACCTAATTAGAAGTTTTAAAGTCCTACGTAAGTCCTACGTAGGAGTGAAAAAGTCCTACGTAGGAGTTATAAACTCCTTATTAGGCTTTTTTTATCTCCTACGTAGGACTAATAAAGTTTACGTAGGAGTTAAATAGTCCTACGTAGGACTTATAAAGTCCTACGTAGGAGTAACAAAGTGCTACGTAGGAGTTTAAAAGTCGTACGTAGGAGTTTGAAAGT
The DNA here is from genome assembly GCF_026571515.1 of Ruditapes philippinarum. Classification (NCBI taxonomy): domain Eukaryota; kingdom Metazoa; phylum Mollusca; class Bivalvia; order Venerida; family Veneridae; genus Ruditapes; species Ruditapes philippinarum. The sequence continues at coordinate 100,049 of NW_026854695.1, read as the reverse complement.
CCTACGTTGCACTTATAAAGTCCTATGTAGGACTTATAAAGTCCTTATTAGGCTTTTTTAATCCCCTACGTAGGTGTTATCTTTTTTATAGAACATGTTTAATTGGCACCAGGACGTTTCCGTAGATAAAGTATATAAGTTAAATGATTGTCGTTTTCAAAATTAAAATGCTGTTTTTATAGACAGGTGACAAACTTTGATGATTTCATCAAACGTATGCTTGCAAAGTTTGAAGTCTATACAACAAGCGGTGATACTATGGCTTTGACGAGTACACTAATGTTTCAGCTTAAGAGAATTACATGTGGTAATATTCATTATTTTTAAACTCAGTTTATAAATAAGATGTTGAACATGTACATATTGTTTCTTAACGCAAATATTATTGAAATTTAATATAAGTGTTGTTACATTTTGAATATTTTATCGTTTTATTTATAACCATTACTTTATTTTGTTGCCAATTAAGTATCTCTACCGGTATATATTTATATTCAATGTTTTAATAAACATTAATTCCCAAATTGAATTTATGAATACTTATACTTAATTTGTAATTATACTTTATTTGTAATTTTGTCATTTTTCAAAGAAATTTACTTCCTATGTGAATTCAGAGACTTCATGTCAATAGGCGATTAGGATTTATCCAATGAAAAACTGTCAGAAATATTTGAAAAAGAAAGACGTCCATTATCCATTATCTACATGTTAAAGACCGATCCTTTATATACATATGATTTAAAATTTCACAATTATCTTATTTGAAACTATGCTTATGTCGATTTTAGGGACGTGGACGTTAACTTTCACTTATCATGACCGTCCATGAACATGCTCTATCAGACTGAGACATTATCAATTTTAATTTTTGGGCTTTTGGGTGCATGCTAAAGGAGACCCTTGTTTATTCTATGAGTGGTTACCATATTTTCAATTAAACTTGCATCTGATAACAAAGTTTTATCTAAATGAGTTTATGTCTTTATATGGATGTTATAAGCTTTAATAGAAAACTATTTATTAAGTTGCTGTATATAACTTGCGCATGTTATGCTAAGAAAAAAGATTAAAACATTTTATTGTTTCACATTTTTTCCGATATATAGGGTCTATTATTTGGTTCAAATACAAATCAACACTAAAAATATATATTAGCTTTAAAGGTCGCCACATACGACAGAAATTAGCATATTACAGAATCGATATAATTAGAGCTAAAGTTTAAAGCAAACTGCAAAATCAGTAAAACAATTGGGTCCTAATATGAAGACATACCTAAATTTATTTAATGCAAATTGATTTCTCGAATTCGTATTTGATTACACATTTTATATACTATACCGTATATATACCGTGATGAACTGAAGCACGCATAAATAACAATATCGTATTTCTACATTATAGAGTATTACTTACGTGTGTGCATAAAACGTATTATCGCGTTTTGTTCCTTATAGCATATGCGATTTTCTTAAAAAAAATAGTTGAAAGTTACACCGCTTTGATGACTTAATACTTCAATTATTTCTATTGAGCATCCTTAGCCGTTCATAATGTGTGTCATTTCCCCGCATTTCTTCTGGGGCTGCTGAGGTTTTTGTTATTAACAATATACATTATGATAAATTCGTTTAACAAGAACTGATGGAATATACTGGAGAACATAGCTTTCCTGACATGAATATAACCCTCGGCTAGCGCCTTGGGTCATATTTGAGCCGCTTCACGACAAAACCAACATATTGCGTTTGCGACCAGCATGGATCCAGACCAGCCTGCGCACCCGCGCAGTCTGATGAGGATCCATGCCGATCGCTTACCAACTCTATTACAAGTAGAGAAACAGCATGGATCCTGATCAGACTGCGCGGATGCTCAGGCTGGTCTGGATCCATGCTGGTCGCAAACGCAATCTGTTGGTTTTGTCGTGACACGGCTCATTTATCTTATTCAGACTAAATTCGCCCGTATATACACAAGGCATTATTTCCTGCTTACAAAAGTATGCAACCTTAATAGTTATCTTTTTGATGAACCACAAATGTATTTTCTTTTAAGATACATGTATAGTACTTGATAACATCGAGGATATGTATGAATGTGAAGGTGGTGAAGTAAATAAATTTGTGGAAAGATGTTTCGATAGTCCAGCATACATGCCGGTAAATTATACATTCAGGGATACGTTTTAAGTCTACATAAAAAAATCATTTAAGTTCGGAAATCTTAACCTTAAAAATTTATTTAATTTGATTTGTTAAGATTGAGTACTTTGTTGATATACAAGTATAATAAATGCATCTCAGCGTATATCAGTCTGTATTAAATTTGGTTCACTGCAATAAAGTTATCTGAATATATGAGAACAGCAATAATGATTTATATGTTTATTTTCATAATAAATAGACTTCATTCAGTGATCAAACAAACAAAAAAAGTGAATTGTAGGTTTTGTTCTGGACTACACATAATGAAACACCATTTAAGCATTACATTCTGCGTATTTTTTAAATAAAGTTTTTCAAGTAATGGATCTTATATTATGTTTGTCCCATGCACGTATGGCAGTTTAAGAGAAATATGATATTCTCGTACATATATATTATTTTCATTTTCATATATTTTTATGTATATATTTAGCACAGCGTTTAGATATTTATTTTTATTTTTTTATGATTTCAGATTAAATGGATGATAACTTCCAAAATAAAATTTGATAAAGACATGCATGGGTTAGTGCAATTGGAACTGCAGCCTCTTAGTAAAAGCAGCGCAGAACATCTATTGAATCTTTCAATACGCCCTGTACGTATGATTTCTAATAACGTTTTTTATTTTAAATAACAGTAATAAGAACATCAAAGTATCGAAAGCCCATTCAAGGAAATATATCAATTTCTTTTTAAAATTTAAGATAAATGTATTTGTGCCTCTAAAATAGATAGTTTTCATTTGACACGTTTAACCATCATAAATGCATTGTCAATCATATCATAATTTTGTTTGCTGCATCCATGTAACCATGTTATAGACATAATTTACCAATTTTAGTGAAAATAAACACTCTAGCACACTGTTATTACAAAATGTGAACAAAAATTCAATATATCATTTAAAAATATAGAAATAATATGACATTTATTTTTCAGATTGAATTAGAACATGAAAAGCGCCAGTGTATTCTAGTAATGACCGGAAGAAACCCGCTTGCAATTCGGCTTATATCATCTGCTGTGAAATCTTACAAATCTAATGATGACTTGTCATTTCTGAATACAAACCTGCAAAACGGCATGAAAGAATGTATTGAATATGCATACCGGTCTCTTACAGAAGCCGATAGAGTCCATCTGAATTCATTATCAGTAGTTGAAACTTCTCAATTCGACTTAGAAATAGTTAAAGCTGTTTTAGAAAAAAATGATCAAGAGGCTTTACTGATAATGATGAAACTGATAAATCATCAGGTTGTTCAAAGAATATGCTACAGACAATACTGCTTCCACCCTTTAATTCTTGAGTATGTTAGGACACGCCTAGTCTCATGAAGAACGTTCAACTCGGGCACAAAATAACTTCTGTCAGCATATGATTGAAAGGTTAGAGCCATACGTACAACAAGCAGAAAAGGACTACCCAAAAGCTATAGCTAAAGTCTCTGAAAATCAGCCATTATTGAAAGTTTTATTTCGTGTCCTTTCTACACGCAAAGACGATAGTAATAACATATTTACAACAGATAGAAATAAATATTTGATAGAACTTCGAGATATGCTTCCAATGACAAAGGTTGAAAAGCAGGAACTTTACACTAAAATAATGAAGCAAATGCATTCTAGTGGCAAAAAACAAGCAGAAATGTTTTGGAAACTTGAGGAAATAAGGATGATGGTAGACAATAAATGCTTTGTTGATGCAGAAAAAGAAATTTCAAATTTTGATGAGAAATCAAATGATATGGCCGATATGAAAGGCCGTTTCTGGTATATCAAAGGAAGATTTTTCCGTTGTAAAGAGTATAAAGAGTATACCAAAGCAAGTAAATGCTTTTGGAAATCATACCAATTTAATATGAATACAGACAACGTTCCTGAATCCGCAATCGCTTTAAATGCATTAGGAAATACATACTTCGACATGAAAGATGATGAAAAGGCATTGATGTATCATAAAAAAGCATTTGATTTACTACAATCTTTCTTATTGAATGATCTTCATCCTGATTTATCTGTTTACGAATTTAATATTGGCACTATATATCTCTCAAAGGCTAGTAAACAGCTTTCTATTTGTAAATGTGTCACAGATGATGTAAAAGAAAACTTAGAGAAAGCTCTACAGATATTCGAAAAATCTATGGCAAAGGATGAGAAAATGAAAACACACAGAATGCCAAAATATGGCAATAAGCTAGCAGAGAAAGCCAAAGCATTGTTTTACTTAAGTGACAACGAGGAAAAGCGTAAAGAAGCAATTGATATTATGAAGGAATCACTCACAATAAAAGTAGCTCCTTTCACAGAACCAGATAAAAATAAAACATTGGCAATTTTCAAAACTGGGCAGACATTCATCAATTGGCGAGAAGACGTTTCCAATGATAAAAGTACGGTTTATTTTTCCTTTTCAAAAAGAGCATGAAATATAATATTGTATATTATATATTACCTTTATAGAATTATTTTCTTTGTAAATATAGTCTGTGTAAATTTGACTTTCTTTAAAAGGAGATGCTTGTATCAAAATGTCATTTTTTCCCTGTAGTGGAAAAATCAAAAGCAAAAATCACCTATATTTTAATTATGTTACAGCCATTGCGAAATTACTGTTGAAAGAGGCTATTCATTGTTTTCGGAAGGCAGAGGATGAAATTAAAGAAAGCGAATCAGCTAGTCTGGATGGGAAAGACAAGACTGATTTCATTTCAGTGTATGAAAAGATTGCATCACAAGGTCTTGTTAGTCGAAAAGAAGCGAAACTCATTAATTCTTTCTGTGAGGTAATACTATTATTTAACACATTTACTTTAATTTTGGTTGATAAAATTTTGACTATTTATCTGATATACTTTATTTTTATTTTAAGCTCATATTGTTTATTATTTTAGGATTATAAAACAGGTGCATTGTTTGAATCATTCTCATCAAATGAGAGCTCCTCGTCAAACTCAGATCTAAATACCTCGGCAATTACTAATCAAGATACACACGATTCCGACGAAGGTCATTATAGTTGTGACGATGAAAGTTATTCTGGTAAAGGTATATTAAGTGCAGAGACGGAGAAACAGCATGCTGCTCAGTTTGAGAAGGATTTTTACTTAAAACTCAGCGCACAAACATCAAAAGATATGAAGAAAAGACGACACTCTGATTCATCCGAATCAGATTGATAATTTCATGTAATATAGAGACAGGCTATCTCCGGTTTAAACAGATGAAAGAATTGCAAAAACAGCGAAATCAGACATGTTGCAATTGTTACTTGTATAAAATGGTACACTACATAAATGTATTTAAAAAAGTAACTGTTTGTTGGCGGCGACAATGTATGGCGTCGTCTCTTATGGAATGCCCTTTTTGTGGCACATGGTAGGAGCTGTTATCATGTTGTGTTTAGTAGCTTTATCTCAATCTTTAAAAATTAAGTAAACAAGTATGTTATATCTGTATTTTATCGAAAAGCGTGTACATTGTGATATTTATTTTTATGAAATTGCCAGCTTAGCTTTATTTCCGCTTTATTGATACTACTTAAAGCCGGACTCTGATTATTTAATGTAATTTTGAAAAACACTGGTATTTTCATTCTTTAACAATCTAATAATTAAATGTGTGTGTGAGCGTGCGTGCATGTGTGTGTGCGTGTGCGCGTGTATATGTGCGTGTGTGTTGTTTTGTTATGTATACTGTTATGTCAAACTTTATTATCAGATTTGGATTGAAGTAAAATGTATTATTGAACACAACTTTATATCTATTGCACTTCAATTTTTAAGTTTTTCCCTGGTTTTGCACACATGTTGTCTGTGAAAATGTCAAGATCTTGATCAAGATCCTTGGTTGATACATCATACAAAGAGATTTCAAAATAATGATTGCTGAGCAATTTTTTTGCAGTTGCAATATCTTTGATAACTAGTTCGCAGGTGTCGAATATTGCTAAAAATGGGAACAGTATTAGGCTTGCAGTTGAAATATGTTGCTTTTATGTCTTTCATAATTCTATAACTTTGATTTGTATAATTTTTTAATCTAAAATTTAGTATTTTCTAGCTTGTTTCCACTTTTCCTCACCTGTGACCAAGATTAAGGACATTTACTGTCAGTAACGTGTGTAGTGGGAAATAAATTTATAAGAAAATATTTTGTGTATTTGTTGTTATCGAATGTTGTAAGAAACTTATATTGCTCTATAGAACACTTAAGAGTAAACAGGTGCGAGTATTCAAACTGATTTAGCATTACTTACATAACAAAAAGGATCAGTTTTTATTCCTCATAATTATATTATTATGCTTAATCTGCAAAATATTTTGAGTAAACTGGGTCAGTGCAGATCAAGGTCAGCCTACATTTTCATGTAGTCTTATCTCAATCTGCACTGATCATTAGTCAGCACTAATATTTTGTCTATCCATTTATTGATGATCACTGGTACTATTCAAAATGGAAGTACAAAGCCAAAGTCAGTTACAGCCGACAGTTTAAGATTAAATTTGGTTTTGTTGTTTTATTCAGTTCAAGTTGAAGTGAACACTGACACTAATTAGTGCGCAACACTTTTTATCTAGAAATATATTTTGCTGTCGCCTGTGATGCTTTGCATCAATACTTTTCTTGTAATAAATTGAAATAAGATATTTGCTGAAAGAGCCATACACTTTGAAACTAAATCCTGTCCTTGTTTGCATCAACTCGAATAAAATACAATGAATATTATTTTACTTGATTTCATAAAAAATAAACAAAGTGTTCGAATCTGTTCAATAGTAATTTTAACTTAAGTGTTGTATAATGTCGTTTTCCTTTCCTTATTTTGAGACAGAACATAACCATATGTTTTCTATTCAATACAATATATGTTAGTCCAAATAAAAAAACAAACATTTTAGCATTGATTACAATTAGTGTTACAAAAGGATAGAGACTGACTAAATTCATTGTTACTTATTAAAGTAACAGTTTTTAAACATTTGTTTTGACCCCATTCACTATTATTCATATTTGTTACTGGTTTCTCATCTACCTGTAGTTTAATATAAATCGGCCTGCTCGTTCTTTGTAGAATAATGGACCTGAAATACAGAAGTAGTTTGAGATTAAAGATAGCCATAATTCCGCAAAACTAGATAAGTAACTCATACAGTTGCAGTAGCACACTTTTTAAAAACAATTATACTATTTTAAGATAGTTTATTTTAATAATTCATTTCTTTAAAAATTATTAAATAAATACGTTTGACATTATGAATTACATCCTCGAAACATAAAACATTTTAGATATCACTTTAAATTGCGATCGTTTAGACTTTAAGAAAATTGCTGACCTCGTTCTCAGCTGCACATAATGCGATCCGACTTGCAGTGTCATGTCGCAAAATTGAACCCATGTTCGCCCTTTGTCTAAACTTGTTTCTATTATGTGGTTAGGATACATACTATTGGCCTTCAGAACACAAGCTTCTAGTCTGAAATGTGAAATAATGTAAAAATATGTTACTTTCTGAGCAAGATTATTTATATTCAATAACTTATCATTCCAATATATAAAATAACTAATAGTGAAGTTTGTAAATTTATTTGCAAAATCATTTTGATCGGCAATTTGATTCAATCACCTATTTAAATTAAAATCTTAATTTATAGTATTATGAGGTAATTATACATTGTTGAGTACTATACTGAATTATATTGGTCAATTCACAGCTGCCAAACCTATGTTCGACCAGGCCCTATCCTTTCCAGTAACCTTGAAGTCAAAGATATGTCACAATGTCAAAGCCATGAAAAACAATTCAATCCTTTTGGAATCACGGTTTCGTTTGGGTTTTTTTCCAAATTTTATAAGAATATTCTAAAATAAACTTGAGCAATAAGAGCAAAAAGACTCAGATGAGTGAATAAGGGTATACATGGCCCTCTTGTCATAGTAACCATGCTTTGGATGTAAGGCAAAGATAATGTTTTTTGAACGGGCTAATCTTGGGGAGGGGTTACATTTGAATGTTTTCATAACACCAATTTGTAAAAAGACAAGTATTTTTATTTCCACTAAAATATTACCAATGACATTTTCAAGTAAAAAGGATTTGGATTTTATAGCACTTCCAAAGTATAAAAATTTCAATATTAGTGGGACAGTAATCATCTTTATTAACTCTAACTTGTGTTGTAAAATAAGTGTGATTTCATACATTGACCCTTCGGGAATTTGGCCAATAAAATATGAATAAAAACAAGATTGACAAGGAAGGGCGACATTCAATGAACGTATCCCCCAACACAGGAGCACCGGCAAGGAGCGCAGCAGGACACTCAACAAGACAGGCACGAAGTCACTTATTTAGAGCAAAGGATGCAGAAATTTAGTTACACTTATTTACAAATTCACGCAGAGATTGGTCTTAATATAAGTGATACAAGTTATGTTCCAGTAGAAATTAAAGATACATATGAAACAAGGATTTCATTAGCAATAAAATTCTAAACATAACTGTGAACAAGGACATCCTAAAATTTTTATGGATGGCCTACTTTTACCCAAGAAGACCATATTCTAACATATAGTTTAAAAGCGTATAAAAAGACAAAAAGAAAAGAAACTAAAAGTGTTACAGATACAACACTTATGTCGTGAGAACGATCTTCACGGATAGGAAATATTACATCTGTGATAGAAATGTACGGGCAAATCTTTACGGCCTGCAAACGGCACAAACAACGATGATATGACGATAAAATAGTCAAATGAAGTAAAAAAAATAATTTCAGTTCATACCTTGCGCCAGGTGGTTGAACTCTATGAAGTATTCCTCTGTTTTCAAGTCTTGGTAGTTCTTTAAAACCGAGTGTTTGAACAAATTCGTCCCAGTCATTTTCCTTTAGTTTGTCTCTTTGTTTTTCATCATTTATATCTTCCCACGGAGCCTTATGCCATGCGCGTTCTGCCATCACAAGAACTCTTGGAAATGCCATATAATGAAACTGTTCTTCATTTCTCATCAATTCAGCCCAAATACTTGCCTGGATTCCTAAAAAGTGGGGAAACTGAACTACGTATGATATAAACGCTACACTAGTAATCACATATATGATAAAGTTAATAACACATTGTTTTAAACAAGTTTCTATATTAGTTTTAAAATTCTAGAATATGACAAACAAGATCAACAAGGAAATGCGGCGTTCAAAGAATGCAAATATCTATATTTCCTCGATCATTAATTTCAATAAACTATTGTCACTTAAATCTATTTTGAATACGAAAATATAACAAGTTCGTTTACATTACCTCAAAAGTCCACATGTTAAAACATTTGTGATCAATTAGGAAATATTTTCATATTAATCTTCTCTTATCTATAGATAAAAAAATCTGGAAACAAAGTGATCCCTCAGAAGCATTAATCACAACAAATTACAATAAAATTGCAGACTCGGTTTGATTGAGTCTGTATATGGGGTGTAATGAATAGGTACAACATCCCTTACGCCCCCTAGCACCAGTTCGAGCGGTACTCAATTCTCAACACTTAATAGTGTTTGCATCAATGATCCCGAAGGACTAGAAAAATATAACAACACTGAAGTGAAGTACGGGGCAACTTTTTACAGCTGTCACACAGCACTTGACTCCTGCTTTTATCAAGTATAAAATCTGGAAACAAAAACTTACCGATGACATTGTATGATTTTGATTGGTTTGGACATATATTCTCTTTACAAAGTTTAACTTTGTCAATAGGGTTGCCCATGGGGTCCACATTTATATTAGCCAGCAGATTTTCGGGCATAAATCCAAAAACCTTTTTCTCGTCAATGTATCGTGTTGACCAAAACAGACCTCTTTCCTCAGGATCAGGCTCTTGGGTAATGTCAAAATATAGATGTGTCGCTGGCATCAAGATTACCTTTGAATTGATCAATTATTTAAACATTTATACAGCTGTATTGTGTACAATTAATTTTACAATTGATTATTAATTTTTATGTATCCGTAACTTGTACTTCTTTTTATTACAGAATGTTTTTGTTTCAGTATCTCAAACAACATAACAAGCTATGACAATGTAAAAAGAAATAAAAACAAATGTCAATTCAAAAAATTGACATAAATTAATTCAATGCATGACAATTAAAAATACAAGGATCTTGCAAACGTTTCAGTAATATTAAGGTATTCAAAGAACGTTTGACTGCACTTGAAGGTTATGTCCAAGATTCAATGATATTTGTTTATTTAGCGAATTTCTAACATGTACACAAACTAGTTAACTAGTCAAATGATAAAATGGACAAAAATACCATACATATCGTATGCGGCAGTATGATTTATATTTACAGATATATAGAGTTAAAGATATGCACTCAAATTAAATACAATAAAGGTGTATGTTGTAGTTATATATAGACTGAATGAAAACTATATCTGCTTAAGATGTTACTCGATCATTCGGGTACGCTTTACGCCTCTGTTATCAAGACACATATCATTTTTGTAATAGTTATGCTCGAACAGGATGCAAAGAAAAAGTTGAAGCGGAATATCAAAAGACAGCATGCAAACATTTCAACATCTAAGACTAGGTATAGAATTCTCACAATGAAGAACAAAAGAAATAATGTTTTATATGTATCTGCAATGCACAGTCTGTAAAAGTTTGTTTAAATCTAACTATTTAACATGTAATAAAACCTTTATGTATATATTTGAGTATCAAACAAAGGCTGATAATGAGCAGTGGAAGCGAAAAAAAAAGAGAGAAAAACGTTCAGTGAACGTCGGCGTGTCATGCTGGTCTTTCAATTTCATATTATTTATTTTAAATGTGTTTTTTTTTCAGTTGGAAAAGAAAGGTTATTTAGTTCTTATATTAATGCCTCCAAAAGATACAAATAGAAAACAATATATTTGCTCACGATGATAGGGTAAAACAAATTAGTTGAAATGTGGTGTTGAAGGATGCAAGCCCAAGAACAGCATTTTGCATAGAATATTAATGACTGGAGTATGTACAAGTAGCTACATGTATGATAAAAAGTTTACTGTATTTAAATGTTGACTACACATAACATAAGGAAAATGCCTGCTTAAGGTTTTACATCGAAAATCATAAATCAAACCTACTGATATACACCATGTTACTACTTCAGCTGCAATATGACATTTTATAGAATAACTGCGTTATATATACACGTATTTAATTTTATGTAAAAAAGACTTTTAGTTCGCACTTAACTGTAAAAGTTTACTTTATCAAAATCACAAAATAAATGACTTTGGCATTTCAAGTTGTCTGGAGAAGACTAAACTCATGAAATCACTCAATACATTCGATTCCAGAGATATACAGCGAACAAGAAATATCTAACAAACATACAAAAAAGATGTCGATGACCACAAATACGACATGTGACATCACGTTAGGCAGCAAAAATGATCCGTTATGTTAGTTAAAGGAGAAATAAATATCTATTTATATTCTACTTACCTGATAACCATCATCTACAAAGTCGGCCGGTGTGTTTAAAATTTCTCCACGGGTATCCCAACGATAGGCAAAAATGTTTCTGAAATTATTTGAATTAAATTACTTCAAGGTTTGTTCACACACCCATTAATCGGATATTGCTTTGAAAGAAATTATTATCTATTATAAAACTTAACTTATAGCATTGTTATTAATACTGGCCTTATTTGACAAGTTGATATGTATAATGTTATTGATTTTAGGCTTTTATTTCCCTAATAGCAGACCGAAACATCGTTCCATGTGACATGTCCTGTTTGATGTCCTTCTGGGGTGTTAGGGGATGTGTTCATTAAACGCCACCTTTCCATGTTGATCTTGTTTTTCATATACTATATAATAATGATAATAAATAGGATATATTCGATAAATGTACGTAAGTTACCTATTTTTGAAAAATGCGCTTTTGGTAGGATTCTTGCCATAGACAGCTTCACCTACTAATGCAAGATTGAGTCCTTTCTCGGCCAATATATCTGATACACGTTTGTTAAACATTTTTTGGAGTTGAAATGTGCTGCAAAACAAATTTCACTTTATACATGTTACATATAGTGAGTTTTATCTAGAAACAAATTGTTATTTTATAAAATTTTACCTGTATGACATTAATAACTAATGAAAAAAATAATATAATTTATAATCTTTTAGATAACCGGATATGATTTAAAAGGTAGAGTGCTATGTATCCTCTTATTCTGAAATATACTTATGGAATAGTATAATACATACTTTATGTTGTGATTCCATAAATATTTCTGACAAGCAGCAGAGTCATTCCAAACTCCTTCGGGTACCTCATCGCCGCCAATGTGAAATGTTTGTAGAGCCTGAACTGGTCTGTGCAATTCTATCAAGGAATCTACCAAAGTCTCTACAAATCTATATGTTGTATTCAAGCAAGGATTCATAGCATTCCGCTTCCACCTCTGTGCACTATAAACATTACTAGGTCCACTTTGGTCACCTTACATAAAAACAAACATTTTTTCTTATTCACCAAAACACAGACATCGCGGTATGGTAGATCTAAAAAGAAATTCATTGTTTGAATTAACTAAATCTTAACCATTAAAAATAAACAGTAAAAGTTTTTCCATATATATATATATATTATTTGGCTATTGTACTTATTACAAATACTAACACCTTCCTTTTAAGCGAGTAAAATTACCTTTATTCAAAGTGTGCATACCGTGAAACACGTGTATTATATGCTTTAATTTAATCTGTAAATTATGGATGTTTTCAAACAGCAAGACAGTTTTACAAACTGAAATTTTACCTTGAAATATGTATCATTTAAACATTAGTAAAAGTTATTACTACACCATAGTACTTCATAATGGAATAATAATAATCTAAGTGGTTGAAGCAACAAATGTTCATGGATTTGTTACATGTAACTTTTTCGCGGATAAAAACATTGTTTCCACTGCGAAAAGCGCTTACTTGAAAAGCGCGAAATAATTTCTACAGTAATTTAGAAAAATGAAAAGTAAGAATAATTTTTTTTAATAAAAACTTGCATAAAAAGAATTTTTAAAGACAACAAAGTTTAATAGCAAAATTTTAACTTTGGCAGGTTCTGTTTGGAACAGTAGAAGTAAATGTACGATCTACGTCACATTGTTGGATTTGTAAATTCTTAATTATATTTGTTCGTTGAAATAAAAATCATTTTTGTTATGAAAATTAAAGGAAATTTCAATCTATTAATATTGTATGGGTTAACTTATAGAACACTTCGAATTTAACTTTGACGCCATAAAATTTTATGATAAGCGATAGACAGGTAATAATTACTCAAAACGTATGATTCTGGTGTGTGTTTCATTCCATTCTTTTTCATGTCAATAAGTTTTGATTCCCTTGCATTCATTGATGTTATGGCAGCATAGCTGTGTGCAGGCATGTCGATTTCCGGTATCACTTCAATGTGACGCTGGTTGGCGTACTTAAGAATGTCCCGATAATCTTGAACGGAATAAAATCCTGAACCAGTGTTGTTGCTAAAAGGGCCCGAACCAAGCTGAGGTATCAAGCATTCACCGATAATGTCGCTATGACATCGTTTACTTCCAACCTGTGTTAAAGAAGCTAAGTTGTAACATAATGTTAGTTTTTATCACAAAAGAAGAAATAACGTGGGTTTTTTTATGCTGTTTTTTTTATATCGAATGGCAAACATGCAAATTATTATTTCAGAAGTAATTGTTACCCTACCTGAGTTAGTTCTGGTATTTTTGGTATTTCAATCCTCCATCCTTCGTCATTGCTTAAGTGGAAATGAAGTTTGTTAAGTTTGTACATAGACATGATGTCCAGGAATTTATATATCCAGGTCTTTGGTTTAAGATTTCTAGCAGTGTCAAGCAACACACCACGATAGCGAAACCTGAAATAAAACGAAAACAGTTATATTTTGCTAATATAAAATTAAAAATTAAAATCCACAAGTGAGAACGCAGCCACATTAAGCCCTGTGCAAGGGGCCATTGGAAAGGAACCCGTCGAGCACGTAACAGGAACAGGCATAATATCGAGGTCGATACAGAAATCTTAGCGAGAAAGGGGTCTAAACAAAGTATCGGAGAATTTAAATAAGGAAAATAAAGATGCAAATTAAAGGGACGGAAATTAAAGAAGAAAGCTGTTAAGCACTCTATGAGGATTTTACTTAAATAAAATAAAGAAATTAACAGAAAAAAATCAGTTAAAAGTCATTGATGAATGATTTGTCATGCCTGTCATATCATGTTTTCTTACTATGACCATGGATTGGCTTTTGGAATCTTACCTTGGTTTATCAATGATGACCAGTTTATGTAGCGGACCATCATGACCTTCTATGATGCTTATAAGAGACTGAACACCATGAAGTGCACCTTTTGGAGTCAAAGCCTTTATTAGTATGGTTCTTGTTTCTGGTGAAACATTCAAAATATATGCTTCATCATTCTGCTCTCCGGTGTTTTCTTTGACTATTTCAATGTATCTGTTTCTTGTTTTGGTGTTTACCTTTCGTACTTGTAGTTTATCTAAATGTGTTTTCAACAGAGTAATATTAAAAACGCTATTTAATAATAATATTGCATATATAAACTGTATTCGTTTTCATTCTTTGTACGTATAATGAGTACTTTTTACGTTTTTACCCTTATTTTTATTTAATTACAGTAAAATTTGATTTTTTTTCAGTTTCAAGTTGAAACATCTTTCATAATAATATTATTAAAACCTGTAAAAAATTGCTATGATTATGTGGTTGAACAATATGCAGTACAATAATTAGAAGTTACAGAGATGGAACATAAGAGAGATAGTCTAATTATGATAATTACCTGATAAGTATTGCGTTTCGAAGGGGAATTCGCGTGAATGAATGATTACCCAGCTTTTTCTGTCAAAGGCAAATGTTTCATTTTTATTTTCAGTAACATGAAGTGGCTTTGGAACAATTCTGTGTTTACTCCTCCGTTTATTGGTTCTTTCGTAAATTTCGTACCGTTCTTCCGGTGTGAATGGATTCCATTGATCGTCATTGCTTCTCTTCCACTTCGCTGGAGTGTCAAAGTCCTTGACAAATTTCCCTTCTTCTTTTGTGCTTCTTATTATTTTTGGTCTGCTCCCGTGAGAGCTTAAGTACCAGTTTAGGAAAAAGTCTGTTTTCGCTACTGTCCAATGTTTGTTAAAGAATGTACAAATTATGAATTCTCCGATCGCTATTCCTTTAAACTCGTTCGGAATTGGTTCAAAGTAAAAGAGCCCTCCGTTCACTTCATCTACTTTCAGACCACACGAAAGATTTTCCACTCTTACACCGTAAAGACTAAAATAGGTAACATTATATGAAAACAAGAGCACCATAGACGCCCGAATATAAATTTGTTTGAGGAATCAAAAATAATCTTTCAATAGGTGAGAAGACCCAATCAAAACAATTGTTTTAAAAAAGTTTTTTTTTCTAATTATCCTGATGATACTATATGACCTCCAAGGCGGGGCATGTTTTACCCTAGGTACATGATTTACAAACAATTATAGAGGTCTACTAGGCAATGCCATATGGCAAATACAAAATTGTATAGAAACGTAGTAGGTATTTTTCAAAGGATGACATGTATTGGTTTTTACTTTAATCTATTTACAGCAAGTGACTCCCGGGGCAGGGCCAATTTTGACCTATGGGTCACGATTGATATAAACCTACTAGAAGTCTACAAATTGATGCTACATGCCACACTTTTAGGCTGTGGGCATTGTAGTTTCGAACAGTAGGACTTAATGTGTTTTCCTATATAAATCAAGTGACCTCGTGTCGGACCAATATTGAACCTAGGGACATGATTAATATCGGTTTTGCAGAGTCCATAAGGAAATGTTGCATGTTAAATATATTAGCTCTTAGCATTGTAGCTTCATACAACAAGACTTAAATGCTTTTATTTCTATCCGTCTCTTATGAGTAATATTTTTGCCAAAAGGTTTTAATTTCCATCATTCGGTTAAAAAAATACAAAGAAATTTAGAAATTCTTACAACATGGCTATGTCTTAGAGTTTGACTTTGACCTTGACCAGGGGAAGACCAAAACATACGCTATGCAGCATATGATCTCATTATGGTTAAACAAAAATGTAAATTGTGCCTGGTAGTTACAATTTTCTTCCTTCAAAGTATACTGACCGGACATGAAATTGATAACAAACGGACGGACGACTATGTGTATAAGAATATACACAATTGGTACTGTTATGGCTTGCATACTGCTTAGAGGCGTGGGATGTGTGACACGTGGTCTCAATCTGGTACGGAATTAGACCAAACCCGTTGTAGTCTAGCAAGTAGTTCTTTAAAATTTTGAAGTGACCCAATTTAAGTCATCTCTAGTTAGATTGGTCATAATTAAAGTGTATTTATTGCATGTGTGTAGTTTTTGTGTGTTATATGATGACTTTAAAAGTTGTATTTTGTGTATTCTCCAGGAACTCATTTGTTGGCGGAAGGATTAAAGATGTACCACCCACCAGCAGTCAGGAGTTTTTAAAGCAGTGAAGTTAAACAGTGTTCCACAGAACGAAGATTTCTGAAAAAAAGTAGATGGCTAACCTATTATATTTTGGACCTCATTTGACTTTGATAGTGTTTATGTTTAAAGTTGAAGACAGTATATAATTCACTAAGAACAGTGGAATCCAGAATTAAGCCTCAAATGTGACTGATTTACTATAGAACAAAGAATACGAAACTTCACCGGATGGAGACCACGTGAATTTTCGCCTTTAAACATACTCATAAAATCGCAGCTAGCGGTTTTCATTTACCATTTAAATGTTCATGCATGTACATATGAGTGTATTGTAGATTGTAGTACATGATATATGCATTAGTTTTCATGTACACCCAAATTAATGATATGAGTGTTTATTACCTGGTAAAATAAATTTACTTATCATGTTAATTTCATCAAAAGTTAATATAAATATTATAAATACAACCTGCTGGGTAAATTTTGCAAACTCCATTTTAATTGACACTTTAAATAAATGAATGACAATTAAAACGGTAACAGCTGTACTGACACTAGCCTTATCCAGTTACCAATATTGGTCATCAATATTATAACAACACCCGTCATGCCTCCACGCACCGGCTTTACCGCTGTATCTATGAAATGTTGCGATGTGAATAGAATTAAACTGGAATACAGCAATAATACTTTCTTAATACCTATTAGAATCATTTATCAAATTTTAAAACTATTTACATTTATCGTACTCGAATTAAGGAAAAACAATAATAATTTACTTATAGAAAAATATTTTCCAAAATGCTGTGGGTATGGTCTCATTTCCGGCATTTCGAAATAGTACATCAACAGGAACATGGCCATCAGTTTTATTGAGATTATCTCTGACTGCTACTTCAAGTTCTAAATTATCGGCGATGTAGTCTACTGCACTTTGTGATAAAGTTGCCACACTAGCAACTGGACCTACAATATACGAGAAAATGTGTACGAAATCAGTATTACAATTTCATACATAATATTATAGAAAACAGTTATTAAAATGATGATTTTATTTGCGTGCATTTTTCAATGAATGCATATAAATAGTTAATATGCAGTGTATTTTTTCAAAAAGTCACAAGTTATTTCAGATTATAATAGTCAATGTTTACAAAGACATGTAATAATGTTCTTATTGTAGTAATTAATATAAAAAAAAAAAAAAGAAAAAGAAATTCCCTAAAGAAAGCCTAACACGGCAAAATTGAAAATGTTGCAGGCTCGGTTTGATTGAACCTGTTCATGGGTGCGGCTTGTCCCGTTTAAGCGAATTTTCTGTCTTTTATTCTCTTTTTATTATCTTATCATTATTAAAGTTAGAATAAAACATTTTTTAAGAACGGAATAAGCATTGTCAAATTTTTCTTTTAAATTGCAAACTAAATTAAAGTTATTATCTTTTATATTATTGGACAATTGACATCATTTATGATTATGTTGTTATAATTCATCATTAACCGACTCAATAATATTCACCAATGAATAAACTTCACTCACGGTTGTAAACAGAAATTTATCACAATACTGTAACACCGTGAAGTATTTCTTTCATGGTCATTTTTTTCTAATTACCTAAGTGATTTATCACATAATCGTTTTATAAGTGTATATGTAAATTAGTGAAATTTAAACTCGTTAGAAAGATCATGTAAAAGTATGCAAACTACGATAAAGTGATGTGAAATTAATGTTGATATTTATAAATGCGTATATTAACTATTACAAACAAAGAATTGTTTAGGAAGTGGATTCAGTAAAAAAAAAAAGTTTCTGTCAGTAAGAAATCTCTTCGTGCAAAATAATATATCTATTGAACTTTTTGTACTTTTTATCAATCTTGCAGTTTATTTTACATGGCGAAACTGGAAATGTTATACCCAGATTGATGCAAGTCTGGGCAAAAAACTATGCAAATTCTCAAATCCCCTCCCAGTATTTCCAAGAGAATCTTTTTATTGTGCTAAATGGCCTTTTTCATTCAAATCCGCACAAAACATCGATTTTTTTATTTAATTCTGAGTATAAAGTGACTCACTTGATATTTGTAATATTTTCAAATTTTATGTTTTTATGCCTCTGGACATCCGAGGAGTTCATGTAAACATCTATACAAAACATGATCGCGGTGTTTTCTTATATTAAGATCAAGGCATTAATAAAAATGAATTTAATAACGCTATTTTATTGTTTCAAGGAAATAATTGTTTTGGCATATCGGCAGTTGACAATGGTATAACAACTCTGGCATACTAACAACTTTTGTCATTAAGCGTATGTAATATTGCAAACTCAAGTGACATGTTGAAATAAGATAAGCAAGTAAATGTTACACTACTAAATCATGGAAAACGGGTTGCCTTTAAAGTCCTAAGTCTAAAATATGTCTAAAGAACAAAACTGAGACTATTTCCATTTTAAAGAAAAAATGTCTCTTATAACATGACTCTTTAATTACTGAATAGTAAGGCAGATGAACTTTTACACATTGAGGAATGAAGCGGGAGCCATTGTATTTTGTAACTTTTTTAAGGAGAATGAAGAAAAAAAAACTATAAAACCTATAATTTGCCTAGGACTTAGGATTTATTTCGGACTTTCGCTGACACAAAGCCTATCAAATTGCTGATTAACAGTGATTTTTTTTCTATATACCTATATAAGTTAACTGACATTTTAAATAAATAGTTTTAAAATCATTTTAAAATAAATCATGATTCGTTTACTTCAATTGAGTCATATACTGTTCCATTTTATAGAAATACGTTAGACAAATAGATTATTATAAAAAAAATACATGTCTTTTCTTTTTCCACGATTTGCTCGCCCATATGGTCTCTTTCCGGTGGCGAGGGTAAACAAACGCAAACACACACACCACGATTTTTTTACCTTTCTAGAAATAGTAAAATGCATAGACATACCATGAAAAGCAACTCAATTAAATCAAATATGTAATTCAATACATTACTTTATTCTACAAAAATGTTTATTAACATGATATAAAAAATAAAATGATAACAAACCTGTTGCCAGAATAGCTAAAAAATATCCAAACACGAAATATTGTAACTTCATTTTATCTTCGACACAACAATAGCGATTAAAATATAACACATG
The DNA here is from genome assembly GCF_026571515.1 of Ruditapes philippinarum. NCBI lineage: Eukaryota > Metazoa > Mollusca > Bivalvia > Venerida > Veneridae > Ruditapes > Ruditapes philippinarum. The sequence continues at coordinate 80,103 of NW_026854695.1, read as the reverse complement.
ACACCTATAGTTTAAAATTTCAAGTAATTAATTTGATTTTTCTAATGCACCATCAGTCTTGCGTAAACAATTTAGTAACCTCTGTTGCGACGATTTAATATGCAAATATATACAACGGGAGATAAACTCGCAATTTTTAAATGATTGTACAAAAATGTGTCAAGGAATCAATTGTAGCAGATAAAGATGTTCAAACTAAAATTAAGAGGTAAAATTAATAAGGTTTATATAAACTTCGTAGGAGCATATGGCATACAATTATCAAACGTTTTATTAAAAGAGGGTATGACCCAATTATTTTGAGGCATACCGCAAGCTTGGTGTTCAACCCTTTTACAGTTGGACGCTACGGTTTCCTCTTTTGGTAGCATCTGATAGTTCAAGTGAGATATACTATAATGGACAGTTCTTAAAGCCTTTCGGACTTAGTTTTTAATATTCTGTTTTGCCTTGCCAGGCCCTTGTAGGCGATTTTCTTATTGCTCTGCTTTCCTTGAAGACTTCGAATACTTTTGTTATGGTCATTGGACTGTACCTTCTTAGAATATATTTGCATGATCATTTGTGTGCTTTTTTATTTCGTCTAATGTACCAATGGCAAATGTTAGAATTATCGACGCGTTTAAAAAATAAGTCATCCGAGAAGTTATTATTTCGATCGTTTAGCACGACATTATTTTGAGTTTGTGCTATTTCTAGTTATTTCTATTTGGCTTCATCTTTTGTGTAGTTACATTATTCCTTGTATATCTATTCACAAAGAAACAAAGTAAAGAGGGACTTCATCTTTTGTGTAGTTACAGTATTCCTTGTATGTCTATTCACAAAGAAACAAAGTAAAGAGGGGCCTTTTTTCTATTCAAAAGGAAAGAAATACATATACAATGATAGTTGTTGGTGGTTTGAGTTAAAGTCGTGGTTTGTAGCCTACAATCATCATATTGAAGACAAGCATAACGTTTCAATTAATTATTATCAATGAATATGGGAATATATCTTGCACGCAAAACCTGATCACGAATTGTTCTTAGTTCGTAAAGGTTAATCATTTGACAGTTATTCGTCTTTTTACCCAATATAGTGTTTGAAATTATTTTTGTCCAGTAGAATTGCAAAAATTCAAACCGATTATAACATATTCATATTGTTAAATCTGCTAAATTTGATCAGTCTAGTAAATCGATTGTTTTATAAAAATAATTTCAAACGCTAAATTGGTTCGCCATTCTTAACCAATTTAATTTTGTAAATGCTTTCATATGAAGCATTGTGGGTTAAACTAAGAGAATCTGGTATCAGCTGTAAATCAGCAGTAAAATGGTAAGAATAATAAACGCTATCTATCAGGCTTTAAACGACCAAGCCCTCAGAGCATAAAACAATCTCCTCTCAGTTATAAGTAGAAAAAAATCTTGATATAAAACACAATTATCATTGTTTTATTCTCTTGTAGTCCCCATACTTTTATATGCTTATATGGTTCAGAAGTATGGGGAGTATGCAATTATAAAGAAATTGATAAAATTCATTTTCGTTTTTTCAAGAAAACTCTTGGTGTTAGAATCCAGACATCAAATATTGCAGTACTTGGTGAGCTTGGTCGTTTTCCATTGTCTGTATTATGTAAAGAGCGAGCTTTCAAACAATGGTTAAAGATAATGAAATGTCCGGGTTCACTTATGTATAACATTTTTTTCTGAAGAAAAGTTATCAAAAAATCTAAATTTAAATAATTCCTGGACTTTGTCTGTGATAAAATTGTTAAATAATTTACGTTATGGATACTTATCGAATGAAACAAATTTTGATATTAACTATTAGTCTGTATTAAAGCAAAGATTACGGGACCAGAATGTACAAGAATGGAGTGAAACCATTGCAAATCATCCAAAACTTAAATTTTACAGTTCGTTTGAGACAGAATTTTCTTTTGAAAAATATTTGACTGTAGTAGAAAAAGTTCCTATAGACAAACAAGTTCTCGATTTAGATTGTCGTCACATAATTTAGAAGTTGAAAATGGTAGATCTGTCGTATTTGATAGAAATGATCCTATCTGTAAATTGTGTAGTAACGAGTATCTTTTTTACTCTGTTGTCCTATTTATAGAGGGCTGCGTGAAAAATATTGTATAAAAATCTGGAAACAAAGTGATCCCTCGGAAGCATTTATCCGAACAAAATTACATGAAAATTGCAAAGTCTGTAAATGAGGGATAATGTTTAAGTGCAACATACCTCACGCCCCCTAGCACCGGATTGAGCGGTACTCAATAAAAAATAAGAAATGTTGCAAAATTTACTTCATGTGCTATGAGTGTTATTATATCTAAACGAAAATAATTAATAAATAAAAAGTAAAGATATATGTGATAGAAACAGATTTAAATAAATAACTCATGTTGTCCATAGTTTGTGCACAAATCATCCGTACTATGAAAACAATTGGAAATCGTGGTTCCAACCCCATATAACGAATGATGTATGCATTTGCAGAATCTGTAAATTAATTAGTTTTGCGTACAAAAGATTCTAAATTTGTGCACATAAAATAATAAATAAAATGAAAGAAAATAAAAATACTGCAACAGTCTTGGTTATTTTATTTAGTTATTTGTCTGGTTATTTACCTTTGTCTGATTTTTTTCTGTCTATTATAGAAACTCTGCAACGTTGGTGAAAGCAAAACTCGAATATCTGTTATTGGTGAATACCCAAAATTATCACGTACATCACTACCCAAAATTCTGACTTAAAAATCGACAGAGTGTTAAAAATTATACCTTAAAGCGTTTTTACTGAACTTTCTTTTTTGTAAAGAAATATTCGAGTAATACCTTCCCGATGTTCTGCGGTGCTTGCAAAAGTTCAAATCCCCTCACTTTGCATTTTTAAAATGCGTTTTGAAATAAATTTGCAAAAAAGAATTGTTTAGATGTATACAGATTACGAAGATTGAATTTCATCGTTATAGACAGTTCGATAATAATATTTAACCATTTCACAACTTTTGTTTACATTTGAAAACAACAAGCCAAACTATATTGAAACTTTATAAAACATCTCTATTGCTCGTTTACTATCGACATTAACTGTTTCTGTGCGTGACCAGGTGGTGTAGACATTCCGTAAGACTAGCCATTTACAGACAGCAGGAAACAAAATCCACGGTTCGTTAAACAGTATGCGAAAAGACCAAAGAATATATATATCAAATTGGAATTTGATTATCACAAAAAATCAAGTGTCATGCTAAAATAGCTACAAAGTTAGAAAACAATCATATCAAATAATAACTTCCATTGAATATAATCTTAGTCATATAACTATCCAATGTCCTGTCAAACAGTTTTTGTAAATTGTTTTCTCCGTGCATAGAAAATAACAAATTTATATTATATGAATGTGATATTCACCGATCAACAGTTAAAATATTCTTTAATTTAAACTTACAAATCTAATAGACAAACATGGCATTCTCATTGAAAATGATTTCAATGTTTCTTTAACACAGCCACACATGACAAGAAATATGTTCCAGCTTTGAGACTTTGTAAGGAATGTCGTTGTTTTTGTAGTGTCTGTCTACATTTCTGTATAGAGAAATGTTTTTGTTTGGATAAATTGATCTAGTTTTATAGATAGATAGATTTATTTCAGTATTATGAAATAACATGGTAAAACATATTCAATACATGATAAAACAATTAAAACAAACATTTAACATGTTTGAGAAATGAACCCACATCAAAGACATCATACCTAGGATAACACAATAAAGAGAATTTAATCACTTATTTCCATTGTTGTCCTCAGATACTGATGGTTAAGACAAAGGGAGGCATGAAGATGAATATCACAGTTTGAATTGAAGAAAGACAATAGTATACATGTACATAAAATATTCAAATGAATAATAAATATAACAAAATAATCAAAATTAGAATAAAAGGATAGACATGAATAATAGAGATAACTACAGTACCCATTAAGAAAGTGTGTGTATTTTTTTACAGCAAATATCTGCAAATGATCTTTGCCCAAAACCTATGACCTTTATCCATTTTCACCAAAATCTTATCATTTTAGTATGAACATAATCTAAGTAAATACAGTTTTCTTCCATGTATTCAGGGGCAAAACCATTATTTATTTAAAAAAAAACATTGATTTATTCCTCTTCGGCTGGTGGCTAATTTAAACTTTAAAATGTTCAATGAGTGACTTCTGACCAAGATTAAGAACAAACGCTTTTAACGTATTTGTGTGACCTTGAGTTTACCCTTCAGTATTTAGTAACCACGGAAAATCAAAAACAGCATGCTTAACCAAAATGACATTGGATGAGGGCCATAACCAGAAAATTTAAGTGTGGAATATGTAGATAATAATCATGTTTTCTCTACAGGAACTTAAGCATTACATTGGCCTTTTTAATAACGGAACTTGACATTAATTCATCAGAGAGAGTGATGAAGTGCAGCACATAAATATTTGACTTTGAAGTTGGCTGTATATCAGTTCCTTTACAACTGACATTTACTTTAACCAATGTTTAGAACTAAATAACATTGTCCTCGTTTTGCTTGCATAAGTGAAGGTAAAGTTTATTATCAATTAACCAATGAATGACTTAAAAAGGCAGAAGAAGTTCATCTGGTTTTTTTTTTTTTTTTTTTTTTTTTTTTTTTTGGGGGGGGTTGTTGTTGTTTTTTGTTGTTGGTTTTTTGTTGTTGTTGTTGTTGTTGTTGTTGTTTTTGATATTGTTTTTCAATAAAAGACCTATTTCTATCTGCAACAAGAATAGCAGAATCAATTGCATAAAGACAAAGTTTGTTTTCACTGCAGTTTGCAATAATTAATATGCATTAATAAGGGTCCCAAGATAGTCCCTTGGGGAACACCGCATGTAAACTTTTCACCTGAGGAAAATGTGCCAGATACATTAAAATGTGTTGTCTATCGGACAGATTTGACCTAAACCATTGTAAAACATCAGTGCTGAGAAAAATGGCTTTTAATTTCATTAAAAGAATTGAATGTCAAGACTTTAAAACAATTGCCTGTACAAAATGAAAGACTCCAGACCATTGGCATGGTAATACAGTCATACATTGTATATTTCCCAACTTTTGTTCAAAGGACTAAAATGGTTAAGATATGCAAAATAAATCTCACTGAAAATTATTATACATTTTGTACAAAGAATTATTGTAAAGATTTAGTAAATACAGAGCACAATGGTAACATAAACATGAAAAACTTACAATAAACTAAAGCGTTTGATACAATAACGACAAAACAATAAATGCTGTCAATATTTGAGAAAATAAATCATACTGAAATTATTCAGAAATTTATTTCTTTTCAGACTTTCAAAAGTAAATGAAAGATGCCTTAGAATGACTTGAACAAGAGAAACCAAAAGTATTGGAAAAAAATATTTAATTATGGATAAAGGGAAAATGAAATAAAGAAGGAACTCGGAAGCAGAAAGGTGGTGATCAGAGAACTGACAACCACTGGTGATAACGTTGACAAGATATTTTTGTCATTTTTCAAGACAAACAATAGTCTGAGGTAAACAAAACAACTGCTAGCTCTTACGTGGATATTTAGCTTTAAATTCATTTTTGTGTTTCTTATCTAAACAAGTTCCTCTAATTTTTAACTATAACTGTAAATCTTGATAATATTCAAGCATTAATGAGTCACCACTTTATCCAAATAAAAGAAAGTCTTGCTCTCAATTCCATAAGTTTTTGGTTAAGTTGACTTATAAAACTTAATAAAACTTCCCAAGTTTGATTTGATAAGAATGACCATTTTCTCAAAGTATACCAACACTTGCACTAAAAATATAAAATAATGCCTAGGTGTTGCCTATAGTAGCAATAACTTTCCCCTTTATCTCCCTTTTTTTCAGGTCCCAACTGGGTTACTTCGTTTATTTGTCCCGTTATAGATCTGAAGGGGTCTGGGCATACCAATCATACCTGACATAAATTGCATATACGGTTAAAACATAATGTACATATCAATCAAATCATATACATAATGTCATTTTATCACATTGCATAATGATTAACATTTATAACACATACAGTATACATGTATTTAATAACATTAATATTAATATCATTTATTGAATTCATAAAAAGAAAGAAAGAAAAGCGGAAATAACATTTGAAGAACAAATAATATCATGTATATGAGTTGATTTTTTTTAATTAGTGGAATTATTCAATTAAAATGTATTTGTATGGTTGCACAATAAAAGATTTAACAATCGCTAATGTATTGATTTCTTCTTCTGTCAAATTTGTATTTTTGTTGAGAAAGTCAGTGGAATGTACAAGTAAAAAAAAAACTAAAATGACCGTGTTATCTGACGGTAGAAGTATATTTATATGTATTTAAGTGACAAAATATTCATAGACTATCTCAACAATAATCTGACCTTATTATGATATTTATATGAATGTTCGTGTGTGTGCGTGCGTTCGTGTATGTGCGTTATTAATAATACATGCGTGAACGTTTTTATAACCTATTCATTTATGCTATTTTTCAAATGTTTACCTCTTATCATCAATATTTAAAGTTTAGAATATTGCTTAAGATGTGTAAATAACTTCAAATCGTTTCTCTTTGTTGCTATAATGCATTACCTGTTTATTTATTTAGACTTTGTAAACAGGATGACGAAAGTTATATTTTTAAACCATTGGTTTCCCAAGATTACGATCATTTTTTTCTGTTACCGGTTGAACATTTTGTCTTCTTTATCCTATACCAATGACCTGAATATTGTAACATCTAATTTAAATGATAAATGAGATATGTTATATTATGATAATAATTTAGTTAGTTGCAAGATCACAGTATGACATATTTTGGCAAAACTCTGATAAGATAATTAAGCTAATTTTGTTTACACAAACATTAATTTGTAGCCGATATTCTAGTCCTTAATAGTGATATTGTAAACCCATTAACTGTTTAATATCTGAACAAACAAAATATCCGTCCAACTTTTGTTTAATGCTAAAACCTGCTTGTGTTTATAAAGATAATGAATATGTCTGCGCATACATGTTTATGTTTTTGTGTTTCTTTTGTTTCATCTTGCTAAGGTTAATTCAGCATATTGTCGTGTATTTCCATTTGTAGACTTTTCTTGGCCTTTTTTATTTTTTTTTAATATTTAATAATGCAGTTGTCGATATTTCAAAAGTCGATGTGTCTGTCATCTCTGAAAGATCTCTGAAATTCCCTTAATGAATGAAAACCAGGTTTACAAGTAGATGAATTTAAAGCAACCATGTGTTTACGGAACTATAATTCATTTGTAAACCAGGATAGATATATTGCATGCAAATGATATAATACCTAGAGTATCTGTATGAAAATGTTATTCACACTTATCGCTGGTATAATATCAAAGTCCTTCATATCTCTTATTGTATTTATATAAAACTCCGGTTTCCCCCTCAAAAAAGTTCAAACCGTACAAAGATTTTAAAGTTCACCGACATATATACTTTAAGCACTTAAAAACATTAGCATAACCAAGTAGTCGATTTCGAGAAGAACTTCTTATTTGTTGTTTCCGTAAATGACACTGAGAATTATGAGTAATATTCCTAGAAGATGTTCTTCAACATAACTTCAGTTGTCTTCAATACAGATAATTATTACAATGTTAAATGTACCGGTAAATATATAAAAAATACTTTATACCAGTACAAATGCCTTCTCTCTCCTAAGTTAGAACTTTACAGATACAAAAAAATACTCTAGATGTGTTCATGTTTTGTAACAACAAAAAAAGAAAATATTTTTTTTATTTTATCCTTCTAAAATTATACAGTCATCATCTTCACTCTCGTAATCAATGTCGGAAAGGTTGTCTTCCTCGTAATCATCAATGTCGACTGTACTATATTCCATGATATCGTCTTCTAATTCTGTTGTCTCTATAGTTTCAATGGGTCTAGCAGCTGACGCACCTTTACATCTTAGTAGATACACAACACGATCATGACCACGGTAATGAGCTAGATCCGTCGCTGTGTAACCAGTAAAAGTTTTTGCACTAAGTTTTGGTCTAGATCTTGATAGTATAATTTCAACAATTTTGTCACTTCCTGATTCTGCTGCAAAATGTAAACACGTTTTTCCTGCTTTCATTTCAATAACATCAACATTTGCTTCTTTCGACAAAAGCAGTGAAACAACCTTTTCATATTTATGGATGACTGCTAAGTGAAGACATGTCAGTCCTTCACTATTTCGTATATCTAAATTTTGAGGAATTGGCTGGTATGGAATTGTGTATGAATTAAGTTGTGTCTCTTTATAAGTGACCGCTGTAACCAATGATTCTACCACGTCAGTAAAACCCTGTCTACAAGCAATGTGTAAGGCAGTATTACCGAACCTGTCCCGAAACTCGACATCAATACCAGCAATCACAAGACGCCTGGCTATCTTTGCATTTTCTGTTAAAGCTGCTAAATGCAGCGCTGTCTGAAACAATTTATTAAACACTTTAAGCCTTGAATAATGTGAAATCAAATCTATAAGAAGAATAGAAAGGTGCGTTTTATTAGAAATGATTGCAATAAATAATAAATTATCTCCATCCCTATCAGGTTTGAGTATTCTGTCGGTATAAAGTTTCGTTTCCTCTTCTGTTGAAGCATCATGCTCGCACAATTTCTCTTCACCTTTTGTCAAGCACTTTGTCTCTAAACTAGGTTTTGTGTTGATAAAATCAAAATCAAGTCGACTTTCGAAAAGATTTGGATCTCTTTCTTCTCTCAGTAAGTGTTTTTTCGTAGTAAAACCTGACTTAGAATTACCCCAGTCGTGTTCACTGTAATTTTGATTATCTGTGTATTGATCGTTCGATATATCAGGTAAATCCCAATCCGAATACAGTCCGCCATCAAAACGAAAAGTTGAATTGATAATACTGTCAATAAAAATCATTTTCTTTCTCTTTGGAAACTGTAGTATTTTGACTTTTGTAAATATCAAGTCTGTATACTTTCTCATTGTCTTTGTCACTAAATTTAATGACAACTCATCTGCATTTCTAAACAGTTTGAAATCATATCACCGAATGTATGAATAGATCAATTGTGTTAATATTAGAAACAATGAAGTAAGCGCCAAATATATCCAATAAGATCACACAATTATTATAATACGTTGTGAAATATCTATGAAACCTAACACATATGTAATACAATTTGTAAACGTTAGTCTCTTTAACACAAAATAAGGAAAGTAAATTTTGACTAGCTGATACTTAGTTATATTTGAATATTTGTACGTGTAACAATATATATAATTATATTAAACTTCCGTGTTTTGAAATCAACGGTTAAAACAAATCTCTCACTACCTACGATGATATCGGTTATATACAAATGTATAATATTTGCGTATATACAAGTGTACCTGTAAATGAATTGCTGACCTAAACCTTTTTATGTATTTAATAAAAGAACGTCTTTGTATTAGATCACAATTTTAAATAGAGTTGAAACTGGTTAAAGGTATTTTTATATAAAAGTAAAGACGGTAGTATATTAATTAAAAATTTGTTGTACAAGGTAAAGAGCCGAGAGGCGTTTACTATCCATTAGACACGTCATTGATCTCAATGAGGCTAACATTTTATAATATTTGTTTATGTTTAATTGCATGCTGTGAAGATGATTATAATATCGATGCTGCACATGGCGAGGGTGTTCCTACATGTTTTGTCTCTCTGATTGACAGTGGAAATAACCTATGTGTCAATGGACTTGCAAGGACTTCATTTTTTTTCCCGTTGATATTGGGTCTATTATCCCTTTCCTTACAAGCTCGGTCCAATTTGTTTTGATTTTAGGGTATCTTTTTAATCAAAGTCTAGGCGTGTCAATGTGAACTGTAGCAAGAGCAAAACATTTACCTGCAAGAGAGTTTTAATGGCAACAGCAGATAATTGTATATACAAAATCTGAGGTATACTTCACTCGTCTTAGCTAGGGTAGAAATTCCAATAAAACAGTATATATGTAACATGTTGATTTGGAATAAATGAGGTTACGCAACATGGTCTTAAATTGACTTAAACTACACTTTTATAGTCTTAAAGTTATAAAATCAAACATAGATCTAGATCAGTAGCGTATGTGCTAAACTTTATGCGAATGTTTAATTTTATGATTGATTATTAAACATATCATTCCAACATATCCCTTGATTTGGATAACATTGCGTGACTACAAACGAAAACCCAGCAGATGTCCCGGAACAGGACAAAACAATGTATTTTTCGTGTTTTAAGTTATTTTATTGCAACCAACATGAAACGTACATGCATTTGAAATCAAATGGGGTGTGGTCGCAAAAATCGACAAATAAGAAATTAAAAATTTGGTGTTGTTGTTGTTGTTAAATGTTGTCCTCGTTGTTGTATATATACGTTTACATATTGTTTATCTGGTAAAAATTTACTGTAAATTCTATTCGACAGATTTTATTCAATAGTTGCTTATGCGAAATGATAGAAATTTTCTTTCAATTATGCACCTTTTTAATTTAAAGATTACACATTTAATCACAGTAAGCTATATATTTTTACATAAAATTATTTTAAACTTTGTATGATGACTGAAAATGAATTATCGAAAATAATTTGAAATAGAATGCTGTTAATGTATAACACAGTATGCTTGATTTTGTATTATTTGCTCATGAAAGTGACTAAATATCACCTCCAGGGTCAGATAACTAAACAAGTAGAATCATCGTGTATCATCAGTTCGTTTCATTCATGATTCTCTTTCATCATGCAACGTTTAAGAAAATTCTCTGCGCTTGTTTAAATCCTCTGTAAATTAAATCAAGATTATTCTATTTAGTCTATATCCAAATCTGGTCAAATTCGGATATGTGAAGACTTAAAAGTGCTAGATTTCACATTAGATAAAATATCAAAGATTTTTCCAGACAATAACCCAAAAGTCTTAGCATAATTGTCAATTTAGCCAAATGTAGAAATTGCTCAAAACTGCTTCACACCAAATCGTAAATGCTCGAGCTTCACTCCCAAGAAAAAAAAAACAAGATCACCAAGGAAAGGTGGCATTCAATGAATGCATAAATCATTTCTGTTCCGATCAGAGTATTGTGAACGTAATTTCAAGAGAGGGCCGATCAAAGCAATGAAATGACATATAAAATCGGAATGCTTCACACCAAATCGCCAAATTTTCAGGTGAAATTTCGCATCGCTTCAAAACCGCGGTTCGGAATGTGAACAAAATACTCCCTTTTCGTAGAGCTACATGTATTTATACAATAAAACAAATGTCAACGTCCCCGTGAGGAGTTTGACCTTAATGGAAGATAGATAGATAATAATTTTGTTTTGGTGACTATTTAATATTAGGACTACTTTTTGACTTACAAAAATCTATCTGAAAGCACAGGTGGCAGTATCAGTGTTTGGACATAGAAAAGATCGATAGAATATTGATATTCATTGGACTTGAATTAGATAAGCTGTGGAATTCAAGTTCTTTTTATTGATGTAAATGAATGATGCAGCGAAATGCCTTCGGAATGCGCCTCAGTCGCCGAAACGACGATTTCCCGTGTTCCACATTGTTTGGCAAATGAAGATATAGTAGGCTTTTCACCTTTCTATAACTATAATTTTGATAGTGGAAATTTTTTTTTATATCATTACATCGGTTGTTTTGTATTTGGTACCTTATAGTAAGCCTTAGAGTGTTGAATTATTTTTTTTCAGGGTTGTAGTAGGGGTCCAGGGGCAGATAGGGGTGGGTCGTCCAAACACTGATACTGCCACCTGTGTCTGAAAGACCATGTTACAAAACGTTATCATAAGTGGACAAATCACCTAAGAATTACGGACAGGGCGGACCGTGAGACATGTAAATGAAATTTATATGGGCAAACACCGAACAACAATTTCAAATTAATATGCAAATATAAACATGGTGAAAATTCATTTTTTTCTGAGAAGCATGTAAATTAACAAGAGTGTCTGTACTTATTTTCAGAGGCACATTAAGTATAGCATTTTTATGTTGATCGAAGATATATGCAAATATATCAGATGTGGTTATTTCCAAATAACTGGTTTCTTACATATTATTTGAAGTAGATTGAATAGAATAGGATGGCGCCAATTAAAAATGATATTCTGATGCTAAAATATTAATAATATCACTTAGCAGTAGCAGTAGATGCAGTAGACAACTTATAAAACGTAAACTTGGCAGTAGCACAGCAGTAGAAGTAGCAAAATACATATACATGTATAATAAGTGTGCGTTCATAACAAACAAAATATAATATAGCGGAATGTAAGGTAACGCAACGTAACATAAGACAAATACATAACATTTACATACTTTTCAAATCACATGCAACTTATAGTCAACAGTTTATTGTCAATCTTGTACTACAAATAAGCAGATATTTTGCTGAGAAGGTTCGAATATTTTATTTGTTTTCATAGTTTTAACATAGCGTACTTAAAGGTAACCCAATAAACAGTATATTTTATACAACGTTTCATGTTTCATATTTACAAATTTAACAAAAATATAAAGCTTACTAACTAAAATATATACATTTATTACTTACTAACTGACAAATATATAGCATTATAAATTCGTTTATATCAATATTGTAAAATTTGTTGTATCATATTTTGGGGATCTTTCTGTTGAAAAAGTGTCAGAGTTAATTAAATCGTATACATATACATGCACAGTGCGGTAACTGGAGTGCAGGTATCAGTTACCCGCACTCCAGATAATGCCCGTTGATTGGTTCATTTTTGCTGGGGTTTACTTATTGTGACGGCAGAGAAAGGGAAAGGGGCAGAAATATCATATTCAAATGCTCGTTTATTGGTTAATTTTTTTCTGGGGTTTCATGTTATGACAACAGGGAACGTGCTGTCATGTTTGACTATGATACAAAAGAGAAAGAACACCAAAACTATGGAAAGCCTTGACTGTCTTCTGATTGTATACCACTACACTTCAGTCTACAATTAATGACAAGAAGTGTTTAATATATAAATATGATTTTATACAACGAATGCTCTTGAAACAACAAAATATATATAAAAAAAGTAATAAATTTGACAGTAATATAGAAAGTTGGTTTGCTTTAATGCAAGGATATGAGACAGGAAGCTGTTTGTGAAGCAGCAGTGTGTATGGGAGCATAAGGCCTGTCAATCATTGCAGTATAAAATTAAAGGAGATGCCCCAAAATTTAAGAATGGCATCTCACTTATTTCTTTACAGATACACGAACATGTAACGAAGAACATTTATATACAAAAGCAGCCGAATGTATATCGATATTTTCACTGTAATATATATTCGGTCACATATATTCATATTTACACCCATAATTACACAGGGTCATAACGACTTGCACAGTTATAAAAAAATTTATGTCTTGTTGGAATATTATAGCCATAATTTCATGAAATTTAACTGCATGCGCCTGGTTGACTTGTGTTGAATTCTCCTCAATTTGATTCTTTGACGAGTTAGTTTATATTAGAATTGGTTTTTGTGCTCTGCCTTAAGATGATGTCTGTTTAGTGAATTAATATACATTGTATATCAATTATTTCTTCGTTTTAATATTGTAATTATAAGTAATATAAACAATCTATATTCCTCTATACAGCTAAAATGTTTTGAAGGGTATATATAAAAATAGTACAATTAAGGTAATTGTTTCAAGTTTATATTAACATTAGCGCAAACGGAAAACATGTTTTATATATGAGATTTTTTCTCAAACCATTCCCATTAGCTTACACAACCTATTTTATACTTATAATTGTATGGGTCAATATCTATAATATTAAATATAAAGTTTGATTAATCCACAATCCGCCTTATGTCGTGTGTACATGATTAATATACATACGTATATGTAGATCTAACTAGTATTAGATCGATGTTTTGATTTTTAAATACAAAACTGTTCAATATGAAAATGCTTATATATAGCCTACGACATGTTTAGGATGATAATGATGCCGAAATATCTAAAAAAAATTAAAAAGCAATATCTGTATCTGTGAGGGTACGTCGTAGTAACCAAAATCTGGCTTTAACACGACGGTGAGGGGAGTGACCTTAGTCACAAAGTTTTATGGAGTTTTTGAATTGTTGAACTGTTGATGAACACACTTGAGAGTCACTTAATTTATTCCAGTCTAAGACTGTTCTGATGAAGAAAGAATTTTTGTAGTTTTCTGTTTTTACATATACTGGTCTGTAGCACTTTTGATTATTACACACATATTTTTCCACAATGTTACCACTTATATGGTCTTTATATGATTTAGCTCTTACAGATCGTCTAATGCCCTGAGGAGTTAGGTATTCCTGTATGCTAATTGCCGGTACTTGTTAAGTGTTGAATGATTTGAAATTTTGCACACAAGTTATTGGTCTAGATCTGGGACTTGTAATCTCGAAAATTTATTTACAGTCCCGTCAGTGGAGTCCCTTTAAAATCCAAATAAATTGTATATATGTCAATCCTAGCACATATACTTATCTTATTTATATCAATAAACCTTAAATTAAGTTTTATTGATAAATATGATTAAAATATGTGACATGGAGTCTGTCGTTCTGGTAGTTTGTTAACGTTGGCTTCATTTTTAAAAACAATAACAACTCTGCCGACAACTTGATAATTAGCAATTAAATGCTATTTTTTTTGGCGTTAAGACATTTGAAGTTTGATGTAATACTGTTAAGTACAATTCTTTTCAAGGTATCCTTATATGTAATATTGATTTATTGAATATATAATTCCTTATTATAATTATTATTCAATCACATATTTCGGACAGATAATTTTCGGACATTATATTCTAAGTAGATGTATTGTAATTGTGAGAGCTCTCTGACAGGTTTTTTTTTATACATAACACTGTCATGTATACATTAAACCCTCTGGCTGCACATTTTTACTATAAGTCTTCACACATTTCACATTTGGATGAATTATTCACTCAACACTTCTAGCCTATACACACTATTTTTTTTTGTTTGGAAGTAGGAGCATTTCTATTTTCATGTTTTATATTATGTCTAAATTAAACCCACCTGTCAAGGAACAAAAATTTGAATCAGTCAAATTTTACAATCAAATTTATAAACCGATCATGAACACAATTAGAGTCCCATTTTGTGAAATGTACTTTCACACAACTTGATTATTAAGATGGTAATTTGCAAATTTTTTTGTGTGTCAATTTGAATTGGAACCATAATGAGGCAGGAAACCAGTAAAACTGTTTCCCGGCGTGCGTAAATAGATAACTGCAGATTTTAATATCCACATATTTGTATTAAAGTTCTTACAGCATTTACTAAGAATTCTTAGCTGAAATAATACTTAATAGCTTATAATTTATATTGAATGGAAAATGGGTTTTGCTTTGTTGGTATGGCTCTTGTTATTTAATTATAATCTTCTTTGTTATTAGATATAAGCCACTAATCCACACATTAGTGAAAATTTCAGAAGGGAACTGTATTATTTTCAAGATCTGTAACAACTTCAAAGTAGATGAGAGTTTAACTCTATTGTCGTATTGAAAAATATGAGTGTTTTAACTGTCCCAGGTTCTAATCACTTATAAATGTACCATGTTTTTAATATTCGACATCAACATGCTGCCTTTGATTGATTAGGATGAATTACTGGATCAACCTTTTACCTGACACAGATTGTAATAAAACACAAATTAAAAGTACATGTGAAGACATAGAAATTAACAAAAAATGTTGATTCACTTCGGGCCTATACTACTGTTCATATTTGTAAACAACTTAAGTGCACAGTGTCTATTCTAGGATTTGAAAAACAGGGGAGATTTTTATCGCAAAGTGAGAATTTATTACATTTGTTGATTTTTTTCCTTCTTTTTCTATGTAAAATTTTCCCCCTGCCTCTGAAGAAATAGGGGGGGAAAATCTCAAAAATATGGGTGAATCCCCCCATCCCCCTCCTAGAATAGACACTGGTGCATTATACATATTTGAGTGTCAGTTGTTATATATTCATAAAAACTCTTTTTTTAATCTTGTACATGTCTATGTGCAAATTTAGTGTATAATTATATACAACATGATCTTTAAAAAGTCTTGTAATGGTACCTTAAACAGGGCTTTTTTTCACAGTTTGGGGAAGCAGCCCAGCCCTTAATTTTGGGGAAAAATTACATGGTATATTTGCAAAAGGGGAAGAAAAAACTTAATGTAAATTCAATTTTTGGGGAAAACTGCATGATTTTAAAGAAATTTTCTTTGGGGAAGCAGCCCTATACCGGCCCCTGTTATAGAAGGTAAAAAGGCCCTGCTTAAATCCATCTGGTAAAATGCAATAAAACAGATGTTTCTATTTGTGTTTCCACCACTTTCTATGTGTAAGCAATCTGTGATTGTTTGCATTCTTTAATCACTGCAAATTTTCAGT
Source organism: Ruditapes philippinarum (assembly GCF_026571515.1). NCBI lineage: Eukaryota > Metazoa > Mollusca > Bivalvia > Venerida > Veneridae > Ruditapes > Ruditapes philippinarum. The sequence continues at coordinate 63,538 of NW_026854695.1, read as the reverse complement.
CAATCATTTTTTCCAAAATTTTAACAAAACATTGCTGAAATTCCCAATTCCATGGATATGGATCATGTAAAAAGCCCTGTTTGAGTCTATAGGACTTGTCATTATTTTGATATTATATTATCTTTTCCAAATTATTGACATTTCATAAATAATTTATCGAGCTTTTTAATTACATTTGTATACGGTGCTCATTGTTGTTTTTCTGCTGTATTATTTGTCATGTAATGACCTCATGGCCTGAAGCATTTTGTAAATAAAAGTTGTAGTTGAAGGATTCATAAGACAGTACTCCAAATAGGTAACATCTTTTATTTTTCAAACAATTATTTCTTCAGGTAGAAATGAGATAACCACTGATTCCTTAAATGTTTGTGCCATACATGTAGTATCAGCATGTCTGGAACTCCGCCTATACCAGAGCGAGTGGACAGTTTACAGATTGACCAGCTGCCATCTTTACCTACGAGCCCTCCTGTAACAGAATCAGACAATAATGCAGATTCACAGGGAGAAGACTCGCTGAGTATCGAGGCCAGCATTGTTGATTATGAAACTCCAAACTTTTTTAGGGATACATACAAAACTTTGAACAATTTTCGTGACAAAGGTGAACTGTGTGATGTTGAGATACAGTGTGGGCAGAGATCTTTCAAATGCCACAGAATTCTTCTGGCAAGCATCAGTGGCTATTTTCGGGCCATGTTTATGGGTAAAATGGCTGAAAGTAAACAAAATGTGATAAAAATACAGGATATTGATGAGAATATACTGGAGAATATGATAAAGTATGCTTACAGTGGAAAAGTGACAATAACTGTAGATAATGTACAGGGTGTTCTGTACGTGGCATCTATTCTACAGATTGAAAATGTTGCTCATGCTTGTTCTGAGTTCATGAAGGAGCATTTACACCCAGACAACTGTGTTCAAGTCCACGGTTTTGCAATGCAGCATAACCGAGAACAACTTATCAGGTACACTCAAGAATTCATTACAGATAACTTCAATGAGGTTTCTAAAACTCCAGAGTTCATGACCATGTCAGCTGATGTGATAGATGGAATTGTGAGCTCAAGTACCTTGAATGTATCAAGAGAAGAGGAGGTTTTTGAAGCTGTTATGCAGTGGATTAATCATGACAAGGAAAACAGAAAACAGCACTTGCCTAGATTGTTAGGAAAAGTGAAGCTACCGCTTATCAGTACTCATTACTTGATGAATAATGTAGCAACAAATGAACTTGTTAGAAGTAATCTGGATTGTAGAGATTTTCTTGATGAAGCCAAATATTATCAGATGTACATAGGGAACCTGTTGACTGACATGACTCTCTCTGACAGAACACGCCCCAGGAAGAGTTATGCAGGTATACTATGTTGTTAAAAATGTAATAGCTTAAACTGATATTTTTCATTTGAATAATTAAGAAATAGTACCAGTAAATAACAAAGACTTGAGGCATACTTTAAGAAAGGGTTGTTTTACATTGTTTCAATGATAGTTTTTGCACAGCTATGAATTAATTGAGAGTTGTTTGAGTTTTTAAGGAACATCAGATATCTCGGGCTGTATTTATTTGAAGAGATATTGAATTTTTAAGGTATCAACCTTAATGCTGCACCGAGATATTTTCTGACCCAAAACAATAGAAAAAAATGAAAATCCCAAAATGCTATAATTGAAAATGTTGTAGATGCCGTCCTAACCCAGTAGCACCACTTTAAGCAGAATTCTGCAGTTAAAAATTGAAAAAAAAAATCAGAAAATGGTAAAATAACCACAAAATTCTTGGTGAAAATGGTGATAACAATAGTTTCTCAAAATCTTCTAAAGATGTCACAGTCAGGGTTGTTTTTCTTCTAACAATAAAGTAACAAAGTTTTAGACCAGACCAACAATAATCAGCTTTTATAACCTTACTGATTGTTGAAATCGCAATAATAATGATGATATAATCATTGACAAGAATTTTAAACTGACCTTGTTGCAGTTATTTTATTATATGAATATTGTAGGTGTGTTGTTTTGTGTTGGAGGACGTGGTGCCTCTGGAGACCCGTACAAGACAATAGAGTGTTACCATCCAATGAAGGACAGATGGTACCAGGTGACAGAGATGCATATAAGAAGGCGTCATGTTGGCGTCTGCTGCTTCAATGGTAAATACAACATGTTCCTTTATTTCTTACTTTCTTTAACAAATACATTACAAATGTACTTTCAATCTGTTTATGAATGATGAACATAGACATATAGACATTGTCTTATGTTTCATGCCATGAAATTGGAATTGTATAGGTGGTTGACTTGATAAAGTACTTTATTCAAATATGTTTTTTAAAATACTGAAGACATAGTTACAGTTGAATCTGACATGTGCCACTAGGCTGGTCAGTTTTTGTTTTATTACCTGCTCATTTATAAAATTTCCAATTTTAAATTAAATACCTTTTGTAAATATTAGAAAGGACAGTTCCAACTTTAAGCGGTTTTAAGTCCAGCCAACACTATGACTTTCCAGTATACATGTAACTGGCGGAGGAATATCTAAATTGCCCCTCCCAAACCTGGTTTTATGTTGGGTTTAAGTTTGTACCTTTTGTTAGGTGGCTGAATACACATGAAATAATCCAAAGGAGGATTTGAACCAACAATGTTAATGAATAATTGATCTGAAGTAAGCAATTAAAGCCAATCAATCATAGAGTTTCCTCTAAAACAAAACTTTATAGCATGAAATAAGATCTGTGAAGTGTAGCTAAACTTGTTGTTATTATTTAATATTTGGTACTATATTGTAGGTCAGATATATGCTGTAGGAGGTCACAATGGAAGTAAACATTTAGGGAGTGGTGAGGTATTTGATCCCACCACAGCAAAGTGGAGGAAGATGGCATCAATGGTGACACAGAAAACAGGCGTGTATGTAGTAGTGTTTTTTTTTCCTAAATTTAAGAAATAATATATCCCAAACAGTGATTTTATCGCTCAATAATTGTCGTTTGGATGCAAGGATTTCTAAATATAGAACATCAACAGTGATTTTATTGCATAATAACGAACACTTTCGTTTCTTCTATGTTCAATTGGGAAAAAATGCTGGTTGTGTTAGAATTCAAATTAATACATCAAAAGTGTCAAAAAAGTGTTATTTCTTGTAAGGTTGTTTTTATTTGATACCAAATTTACAGTTATATTCATAGACATTTCCATTAATATACATGTATGTATATTAAATAAATTTGTGTTTATAGCCGTGGTTTAGGTCTGGCATGTCTTGGTGGTGCAATATATGCTGTTGGAGGGTTAGATGACAAGACATGTTTTGATACAGTGGAACGTTATGATCCGGTTGCTAATAGCTGGACACAGGTTGCCTCGATGAATTTACCGAGAGGGGGTGTTGGTGTAGCTGCATTAAAGGTTAATCATTAATCATTTCCTATTTTATACGGGTAATGTAACATTTTCATATGCTTTTCATATTCATATTATTAATGAACTTGTTAAGTAAGTATATGATTTATGCCTTGATAAGTAAACCTTTTATGTAGTTGAGAAAGATTTACCACATTGTAATGTAAAAAGAAAACAACAAATTTCTTGTGTCTAATTCATTAGTAATTTATATGATTTGTTACCAGGGTTACCTGTATGCTATTGGAGGTAATGACGGATCTTCGTCACTCAACAAATGCGAATGTTATGATCCATATGTGAACAAGTGGACTATTGTTGCATGTATGGGGAACAAGAGAGCTGGGGCTGGTGTGGGTGTACTTGATGGATATATTTATGCTGTTGGTGAGTTAAGAACATGTGTGTTTGACTTGTATAGAAATAAGAATAACCCTTCCTTGAATGTCCTTTCATAGATTTGTTAGTACAGCAATATTATGAAATATCTTTAAAAAAAAGATGAGTTGATTTATTTTATGCTTATAAATATTTACTTTGTAGTACAACAAAAAATATTGTATGCAAGCTGACACAAATTTTTTTTAAGTGATGTTCTAAAATATTAAAGTGTCAAAATGTTTCCCTTTGTAAATAAAGTTCCAGGAAAATTGTTAAATGAATATGATCATTTTACATTGTTTAAAACAGGTGGCTTTGATGATAATGCTTCCCTGGACACATGTGAGAGGTTTGATCCTCGTTCTGGCAAGTGGACCCCTGTAGCGAGCCTGTCATGTCCTCGTGGAGGTGTAGGTGTTGCAGCACTAGGTGGCAGGTTGTATGCTGTTGGTGGTCACGATGGTTGTAACTATCTCAACTCTGTGGAATCCTACAATCCTATCACTGACAGGTAAAGTTAATTTTATAATTGTCTTATCATTTTTTCAAGGCCATTGACTATAGTATTATTTATCAAATATGTAAGAATTATTGCTTGATTATTTTATTGACTGCATCTGGAATTTATAACAAAGGTGTTTACATTAGCAGTTACATACAACTAGATATTGGAAAATTAATATTGTAAAGTCTTGGGGTTTTTGTTGGGGTTTCATTTTTAGTTTTTTTTATGGTGTTTTCAAAATACTCAAGAAAAAAAGTTTCAGTGTTAATTGGTTTATTAAAGTAAAGTATGTTATTTAATTATCTTCTATGATTAAGGAAGATAAAGTGACATTGATTGCTTGGTTACTGTATAGAGGGAATGATTTGTGGCGGATTTTTTTTTTGTGTGTGTTTTTTTTGTTGTTTTTTTTGGGGGGGGGGAGGGGGGTCATTAATTTGTAAACGTTTTTAATCTATTTTTAAAGGGACTCCACTTAGGTTTTTTGAGATGATGGGACTGAAAATATTTTTTCAAGACAAATGTACCATTTCATGTAGGTTTAGACCACTAATCCTTGTGCAAAATTTCAGATCATTCGCGCACTTTGTTTTTCCAGAAAAATTATTCAAATTGTAAAAAATGACTCAAAATGAAAAGCGTTTAAACGCTTTTCCCTCAAATCCAACTAAGGAAAGCATAAAAATACGATTTTCAATTTATTTCAAAGTATATTTCTTATCTATCTTTGCAAATATTTCTCTTTATAGTGCCCCAGCTCATTTAAATAAGAAATTCAATTGTTATGTTTTTAGGCTTTTAAACCTCAGTGGAGTCCCTTTAATCCATAAATTCAAAATATTTCAGTTTTCATATACAAAAGACCATATATCATATACCTTATTAATATAATTATTATTTGCCCTCATATACATGTATAATGTATAAAAACTGTGATAAATTTATTTTAAAGTAAAATTTAAAGGAGCTCCACTGAATTCAAAGAGCCTGAAAACTTAAAAATAGAGTAATTTGTAGCCTTATTTATTTTAAGTGAAAAGCGTTGCAACATTTTTTGGTCATATTGCACAACAAAAATGTTTGTTCAGGAAAAAAAGGGGGTAAGGGAATGATCTGAACGTTTGCATACAGGTAATTGGTTCATACCTACATGTATCAAGTGATACACAAATCTCGGAACAAATATTTCCATTCCTTTCATGCAAAAAAAAAACCTCATTGGAGTCCCTTTAAAAACTGAATTGTAATTTGCAAGTTACATTATGTATTTATTTATGAAAATGTAAACATGTTTTGTGTTGCAAAAATTACTGAAGGTAGCATTTCAAATTCTATTATACAGTTTTAATCGTGCCTATATGTCTATATGAAAACTCCAAAAACGTCCTTAATTGTCATATGCTCAACTTTTTCGGAGAAGAAATTCAAGCTATTGCTACAGTCATGTTATCCCTTCCTGTTGTCATCTGAAACTTTAACATTGTCCTTTTTTTTTTATTTCTTTATGGATTGTCTTCATACTTGGATGCAACAACCCTTTGGACAAGATCTTCAAGTAGACCAGACTGAACTTGGCCTTGACTCATAAATTACCTTGAAGTTCATTGTCAAGTGTTTAAATTTTGCTTGGTTTTTGCTATCATTGGCAATACCTTTGTTATTTATGTTGGAATTAATTTCATACTTGGATACAACAATCCTTTGGACAAGACCTTTAAGTACATCCCGACTTTCACTCATTAATGACAATAACCTTGAAGGTCAAATTATTGTATTTTGTTTGATTTTTGCTGTAATTTGCTATAACTTTGTTATTAACGAATGGAATGTCTTCATACTTGAGCACAACAATCCTTGGGGCAAGACATTAAAAAACATTTTAATGAACATGACTTTGACCTTAATATGACCTTGACACTAAAGGTCAATTTAGTGATATTTTTTCAAATGGCAATAAATTTGTAATTTATTTATGGATTTGACTAGGACAAAAGAGCACTTATTATCAAACTAACATGTTTAGTAGTTCAAATATGACCTTGACCATTATATGGCCTTGACAATCAAGGTCATGTATTCAATTTAGCACAGAGTTCCTTGACTTATTTATTTATGAACTTGATTTATAACTTGTCAAAAAGAGACCCTTCTGTTAAAACCCGTATGTACATTTATTCAAATATAACCTTGATGTTTATTTGGCTGTCGAGGACAAATTATTGAAATTTGCTTAGTTTTGTTATTTATTTACGGATTTTACTTTTACTTGGACAAAAGAACACATATGACAAAACTGACAGGTTGCAGGATTATAAATTATTGAAATTTGTTTAAATAGTCATAAGTTTGTTATTTATTTACAGATTTAAATTTATATTTGGACAAAAGAACACATACGGCTGAATGGAGTGGAATAATGTCGAATTATTCTGATGACTTTGACCTTTAATTGACTTATCGACAAGGCCAAGCTATTGAAATTTGCTTCAATTGTCAATACTTTGTTATTTAATTATAGATATGTCTTTCTTGTACAAAAGAACATTTATGACAAAACTGACATGATGATTAAGTTTTATTCAGATGTTATCTTGACCTTTGAATGACCTTAACAGTCAATGTCAATTTTGTGTAAAATAATGTTTTAGCAGTATTCTTTTTTTCAATATTCTTTATCCGATGACATGTTTGACTTCAGAAATAAGAAAAAAGTTGAGCGTGGCACTTGCTTTGCAGTAGTTCTTGAGTCTTGTCTGACATTTTTGCAGCTGTTATTCTGGCAATATATCTTAATTTGACAGTTGGAAATTAAAATTACAAGTATTGTGTTATTATGGCATTCTAGTTCAAATAATTGTACTATGTGTACAATTAAACAGTTAAAAGTGTAAAGAATAGAATTTTCCAACTGTCATTTTAAGTGTTTGACTTAGATTCTTTATCTTTTGATGCCCAATTATAAGTGTTGTATTGGATTCATGTTTATATATAGTTGGGAAAAGGAAGCCAATATTGAGATATCTCGAGCTGGCGCTGGTGTGGTTTTATTACCTGGACCTGTGTCCCTCATTCCAGACAGTTCCGAGCTTAATTATTTCACAAATTGTGGGGGAGCAGGTATGATAGCCCCCTGTGGGAAATGTATTGTGTTAGCATGCAGGATTTAAACCCCCTCTTCTTATGTTAAATGTACTCTGCATGTAGGCTAAATGTATTATTTCACATTTACTTACATTGTTGTTGTTATATATGTAAACACTTACTATGCTTCATGTTGTTCTATTTTATTTTCTGATGTTTATAACCTTCTCATTATTTCAGTGTGAGACTATAATATTACTTCTTCTTTATTATATATATACACATATAGTTACAATTCTTTCCTATTGAGTTGACAAAGTCTTGTATGCATGTAAATCAATGTAGTTTTTAGACTTTAACCAGAAGTTTAATAGTTTTTAGTCTCTTATTGTATCATATAACATGTCTTTTCCGATTTGTAGATTTGTATAATCATTTTAGACTTTGTAAATATTTGAATGAGTTTATAAAACTTTACCAAACCTAGATTGGGAGCAGCATTTCTTGTCTTCAGTGAGAAAAGATCCATGTTCTTGACCAGTTTACGTCTGAAATGATTGATTGTAAAATAATACAATTTTTAACTTGTATTGTGTAATTGCATTATGGTCTTAGAAATAAAATGTTTAGTTAGCTGGGGCATTGTTTGTACATTTTACTGATGTGAAATTTAATTCAAGATATAATTAATCAATATTTTGCATTTGGATAACTTTAAAACTTTTATGATTGACATTTTTACTGATTTTCACAATTTAGTAAGAATAAGTGTGGCAACATGACTTAGTGGTTAATGCGTCAGATTAGTAATCTACAGATTTCTGGCTCCGTGAGTTCAAACCCCAGGGGGGGTAAACTGTTCTTTCCCTGAGCAAGAAACTTTACACTCATTGCTTAGTACAGGTTGGTTCTAGGAACGGATTCAATGTGTTTATAAGCTTAAAGCTCCCTATACTATCAAACTAAAATAACTTGAATTTGCCATAACTCTGTTATCAGTGGATGGATATGATCTGCACATGGACAAAACAACACTTATGACAAAACAAACATGTTGAATAAGTAATGATGTCCTTGACTAATCAATGATCTTGACCATCAAGGTCAAATTATTGAATTTTCGTATAATTGCTCATTATATTGTTATTAATGGATAGATAGGGCAAAAACACTTATGACACACACTGTCTTGTTGAATTTTTTGCTTTTTGCCTTTACCTTAAATGACCTTGACTTTCAAGGTCAGATATGAAATTTTATATTTCATTTAATTCTGGACAAACAAATTATGTTTACCACAATGTTATTCCTGTGATGACATTGTTTTTGCTTTTGGAAAAAGGTTTAAGGCAACAATCATTTGTTTTTAAATTTTTGTTGTTGTGAAGTTTGCATGTTGTTGTTTTTTTGTTTTTTTTGTTCACTTTGAAAACATGTTGGATGTTTTTTTGTTGTTTACTTTGAAACCATGTATCACTAAGGCAGGTAAAACTATCTAATATACTTACTGTAATGTTATAATGAAGTAAAAATAAAGGAGCATTTTACATACATTCCAAGCAAAATCTTACTCGGATATTGTTTAAAAATTTGAAATGTATGGAGACATTTCTGAAAGTGACATTCATAGGTAGAATGTGTTCAAGAAGTACTAGTGTATTTGTTGCTATGTTTGAAGTATTTGTTACCAAGCTTGGTCTAACTTGAGAACAATTATGTTTGCAAATGTTGGGTAATTTTTTAGCTTTCAGATGTTTGGTGAATTTTTAGCTTTCAGATGTTATGTAAATTTTGAAGTGCAATGTCTTAACTTATTACTAATAACCAAGGGTGATTTTAGACTTTTATGTTGATAAGAGTTTAACAAATTTGCAAATGAAGTTGGGTTTATTGTGTTGAATTCATTGAAAGCATTGTATAATTACCACTTCTAAATTCAGATTCCTTATATGATATAACATTGTACTGTAGTTTGAAGCTGATAGGTGTTTAAAAGATTTATTGCATTCCTTATAAAATATTATGTTACATTTTAAAATAACTTTCAATTTTCTACTTGATATCTTCAGTCATCTTTGATGGCTTTCAGAGATTTTCAATTTAGTTATGTCAGTTATTCACAAATTATAATAAATATTTATTGTGATGTATCTAATATCTTACCCTATAACTTTAATATATAGTTAGTCTAGAATTATAATAACTTACTGATAGGTGATGTGTATATGTCATATAGGTAAATGTTCATCAAGATATTTAATCATATATTTTATTTAATCTATTACAGCTGGAAAACTTTGACCGGAATGAATGGAACACGTGCTGGGGCGGGGCTTGCTGCCTGTCCAATGACCATGGCAACCTTCTTCAATGTCATCAACAATCCATATACTGGACCACTTTAAATTATTCCAAAACTACTTATTTACAATACAGGCAGTTAAACATTCATCAAGCCATCATTTAAGCTGTTCTTCTTCATGTTCACCAGGATTGATAATTACATCTAAATGACAGTCTGTGTTCAGGGACTTGGAAAAGGAGGAAATTCTGCCAGACATCTTCTTTTTTCAAGCCGCTTCAAATAGCCAAAATCTTATCAAATTATCATAGATATTAGACCATGATTATATTTATCACAAAACTCTACAGTTGAGTTGGGGCAACACATCAAGTGATTTGACTTTTAAAACTGTAAGACTCGCAAAAAGTTAATTTCATAAATTTTTGAATTCATGCTAATTAATAGAAGATATGTTACATACCGGTAATATAATTGATAATTGGAATTTCCTATGTAAAGCAAATGTAATTCTACAGTTACTCTGACGATAAAAGATTGATTATTGGAAAAAAATGAAGAAAAATTAAAGTAATGTTTTGATCTTGATATACATGTACTAACATATAGCTTAACTTAGCATGACATACACATATATGTAAAATTCTTTTGATCATGTGTATGTCATTACACTGACACATATATACATGTAATTTTTTAAAGAAATGCTTATCTATATTTATTTATATAATGAAAAATATTTGGAAAAAAAATCTGATCTATAATGTAATTGATTGCCACATACTATAACATAGCTGTAAATTAGCTGTATGTATAAGTGCTTTATTGTGCCATCTTTTGTTATTGTCATGTTTATATTGTGTATCTTGAAGATTCATAATGTGATATATAATTTGTTATTTCAGTTAGTGCTTTGTAAATTGTAGATAAATATATAATGAGCTTTGAGCAAGATGGTAGCTGCTTCTGTGAAGCATGTTAAAATAAATGTTTTGCAGTTAGCTCTCAATACTAGTATATATAAGATTTTTTTTCATTCTTCGGCTAGAAGTGCTTGTCAGATTGGGCAAAAGGTTTTTAAATGGGTTTTTAACTTTTTTAGAGCTCAGATTTAAAATGTGATAATTATTTTACAAACTTGCTCTATTTTGCATGAAATCCAGTAAATAGTTAGTTTTAAAATTTAGATTATTGGTTTATTTAATTGATATGGGCGAAACATGAATTTAAAGTGGAATATAACATTCCAGAATTTTACCTTGATGATGATGATCCAAGGAGCTTATCAGTTGTGACACAATCTAAGAAAACTTTGCTGTTAAATTAACTGAGCTTAATATTGGCATTCAATTTTTAGAACAAAAATCGAAGGAAAAAATAAAATTGAATGTAAAAATTAATTATTGTTATAGGATCTAAAATTTATTGTCATTTGATATACAATTTTATGAAACATACTCAGGAGAACTTTTGTCAAGCTTAATAATATTTTTCCTCAGACAAGTTTCATACAATATGAATAAAAAGGTTGGAGGGGGAACAGTACATCAAAAACAACACCCTGGTTTATATTTTAACTACCAGTAGCGGTTAAGATATACAAGTAACCTTCATCAGGTTATCAAAAAGTTTATACTAAATCTCAAGAATGTCAAGGTCCTTTTATCAGAAGACTTTATTCTAATCATTTTTTTTTTCATTATAAACATTGATTTACCATAGAACAAATGGGACAATTATATTATATGAACAAGTATGTAATATAAAGATATTTGTTATAGATATATTTCTTAGAAAACAAGGGAAGTCACGTGATTAAACAAAATATCACTGAAAAAACAGTTTATGTGTCAAACTAAAAAATTACTCGAACTAAAAAATCACAGTGAAGGGTCCCCATATTACCTTTCCTCAAAATTCATACCAGCTTTAAATCTGTCAGCCATAGTGCTACTTAACTGTTAAAGCCTATGTCACATTTTTGCAAGCAAGTGCTACACAATTTTACTAATTGAATATGTCATGTTGATTAGTGTCAGCACCATTTTACAGTGCAAATTATTTATATTTATATATATTTTATATTGTAATGTTTAGTAGATCACTTTATTTATTGATTATAGTAGTACAATATAGGGTAGTATACAATATTAATGTAGTAAACAAAACACTAGAGTTATTAATGTGTAATGTCTTGTGTACAGTGTATGTGTCCTTTAATTTTCTGTTTAGTTAATACAGCCGTTTTAGAAATATAAATTTTTAAATTAACATATTATGTAAAAAAAACTTGTTAACTTAGCAGCATCTTATGTTTGACCTCTATTGGTTTACAGTACATACATGCTGAAAAAGTAATATGAAATCAATCACTTTGATGCTTAATATCTTGATTTTATATACATGGATATTCCATGGAACTTAAGAAAAAAAGAGATATTATCATGGTTTGAAATGAAATTGGTTACTCTTATGAATATCAAGCATTCATCAATATAGTCTAGTTGTACAGCATTTGTCTGTCTGTTAACTTGGAGACTAAGGAAGTCGACTACACTGCCTGGAATAATAAACCTAGATTTTAATCAGTGGTTTCTTTCAGGGTAATTTTCAATTTTTTGACAAATAGCATTTGATTTTAAATATTGTATGAATTTTTGCTCATCGTTTACAGTGAACAGGTTAAATATTTCAGGATTACTAACACAGTTCTGTCTCAAAACTGGAGCTCAATTGTTTTGCTAACTACTGTTTGTTAATTGTGTATGTTTAATCATGTTGATTATATTTTTATATTGTATATTGTATCAAAGGTCACATGTTGTTGTACTATTTTTTAACTGTATTCACATCCATGATTTAGAGAAGAAAGGGAAGTTTTTGTTAAGACTTTGCAGTTTACACAGTGATGAAAGTGTTGTTTACAAAATTTCTATACTAGTATTTAGTCCGCAATATTGACCCAAGACTGATTCTTCATTACTGTAGATCTGGTTGTATTCCAGTTACATTTACTTTTGCTTATATCCGCAAAAAACATTTACATTGTGAATTCATAGTTAACAAATATGTATGGCACTACTTTGCAAGTATCAAAATATTGTTATGTCATTAATTCTTCTCTTTACAAGGATTAGCTCTGTTATTTTACTATGAAATAGTTTTATTTCAATAGCTAAAATAAGTTGTTTTTCATTTGTAACTAAAATACAAACTGATTAAATCAAAAACAAGCATAAATTATTACAAGTGATTTTAAAAAATATAAACCAGTATTAATAAGGTCCATCTCTTCTAACAAATTTGCGACATATAGTACAACGATGTTATTTTAAAGACAACTATTGTAAATTTTTGGTTTATTGATCTAGGAAAAATAGCATAAGAAGTTAATTTGTTTAAGGGGAAAATTAAAATTAACTCTTAGTCATCATATATGGCTAGCAACAGGTCATATACATTATACAAATATTCTAAGAATGTTCTAATACCTGTTGATTTTAACCAAGCTCTTTTATAATTACAAGTGATTTGCTGCCATTAGTCATGGACTACATTTTTTTCAAACTTTTCAAGTTTACACCACCAACCTCCAATATTGAGGTCCCCTTGTTCTAAGTAATACATAACTGTTTCGACAAACCTTAAAATTTACGTGTTCTACTTCTGAAACCGACTATGCTTGAGTTAGGGTCACAGAATATTCAAATGTCTCGGGGTCAATATTACAAGCATTAGCTTCTCATTTATCAAAGAGATTTGCAATAATTGCCAAGTAATTGCCGCATGTCCTTTTAAACACTACTATTTATATTATATTATAATTTATATATCAAATCTATATTTATACTATTTTTTCTTTTTGCTATTTCTTGCAAAAAGCTAAACTTTATTTTCTTGTTATATATTGTTTTATAAAATTTCTTGGGGTACAATTGTTTATAAATAAATGGCTAATTGGTGAATTATCTTCTTTGTGTGTTTTGTAGTCCTTTGTTTTTTTTTGAATCCGAGGCAATTTGTTTCATTACATTACTGTTTCCTAACATGATCATGATCCAGCCACTTCCCTGATCACATGGCAATGAGTTTAAACTGAAACAAGACTGGTATAGCAATAAATAAATACATGTAATCAGTTTAAATAATGTTAGTCACTGATACCAACTATGGCCTATATCCTTAAAACTCATGATTCAACAATATTACTATTGGTATTATTTGACTATCAACTCAAGATTGGTGACAAATGATAGCAAAAACACCTCCAAACATCTCTTTCCTCACTCCTTAGAGGCAAAAATCATCTTTATCTGAAATAGGGATAGGTTATTAACAGACAGGCCTTTGTTTTATTCTACATAGAAAATTTGAATAGCTATTAAATTTCAAAAGTAGACAACAATATTGTCATGTTGTTTAATGACTTATTTAAAGTCATAACAGGAACTTTGTGTTAATAGGTTATATTGTAGACCATATATACTGTCTATAAAGCATTTAGCGGTTGCTGGACAATGCATCTTCAGATGTTTTATCAGGTAGATATCAATCAGTAGATGTGGTCTTTGGCAATAGTCCCCTTATGAATATTCTTTTTTTTTCTTTTCCTTGGGTTCAATGGATTCAATACTGCAACTTCTTAAGTCATCTTCTTGTTATGTACCTTTGGAAAATTGTGTATTTACATTAATTTAATTTTGAATGTAAACTTGTTACACCTAAAAAATAATTATGCTACATGTATATAATTTCAATAGTGTATTCTTTCATGATGCAAGAAAAGTTAATATTAATGTTTCTCTTATTAGACTCTTACACAAGCACATAATTTATTATATGTACTGACAGTGTTACGGAGCAGGAGTAGTGCTTTGTTTTTGTATCGACCCAAATGTGAATTATAGCTTTTAATTGTTCAGGGTATTTCTCATTTTTTACAACTATGGTTCTTTGGAATAAAACAAGCAATGGAATAAAACAATGGATTCTCTATTGCAAATTTGTTTGAGTAAACAAATCTTATCTCAAAATTAGGGAAGAGACCAAATCATGAAACTTCTCTATAAAATGTTTTATATTAATTAGCCTTATGATACCAAACGACCCCCAGGGTGAGGGGATCTTTGGCCCTAGGTGCATGATACTTTTGTAGATGTCTGTAAATGAATAAATGCAAAATGTATGTAAGCTCTAAGCATTGTAGTTTTCCATAAAAAGAGATGTGTTTTCCTATTTATAAGCTTACATAAAGCAAGTGACACCCTGGCCAATTTTGACACATAGGGCAAGATTAACTTTTGAGGTGACGAAACATGCCATATATCTAAGCTCTTGGCATTGTAGTTTAGGAATACTCGATAGATAGAGATATGCCTATTATATAAAACAATGTAACACCCTTTATGAACTTTTTGTAGAGGTTGACTAAGCAATGCTCCATACCTGATAACAAAGCTAAAGGCATTGTAGTTTCACATAATAAAACTTAAATGTGCCTATATAAGTCTACATCAACTACCGTATGTGACCTCAGGGCAATGCCAATGTTAATCCGGCAGGCATGATTGATATCTCTTTTGTAGAGGTCCACACAGCAATGCTACATGCGAAATATGTATACACTTTGGGCATTGTAGTTCACTTAGATATTTATTCCTAGTATAAAGCTCTATATATCAACCAAGAAGCCTCTTGGGCAGAGCCAATTTTGATCTGAAGAAGCAAGTTTTAATTTCCTTCTTTCTGTTCAAAAGATACAGAGCGGACTTAATGTGACCTTGACTCTAAGAAGGTCAATGCACATTATCTCATTATGGTAACATATCTGCCAAGTAGTTTTAATTTCCTACCATTAGTTAAATGTAAATAAAAAAAATTAACAGAAGGACAGACAGCCTGGTGCATAGCTTTATAGACTAAAAATATTTTGAACATGTGTTTAGAAATATATAAGAACTATAATCCATATAATTTTATCAATTTCTGTTTATTATGCTTATATACAAAATAAGATGACAAAAATGAAATGAAATCCAATATGTTTTTATCACATGTATCAAGATCCTGGAAACAATTTTAACAGTTCTTTAGCAAAAGGATGAAGAGGAAATCCCATGACATTAAAGTAGTCTCCCTTTATTCCACTGATCAATGTACTTCCTAATGCTTGTATCCCATAACCTCCAGCTTTATCCCTGAAAAACAGGAAACTCATAAAAATCATGTGACATTGATATAGTGAAAACCTGCAAAAACAGTAATCTGGTATGCTCTCAGTAAATCAGGATACCAGTAATCTGGTATGCACAGTAAATCAAATTGCCAGTAATTTGGTATGCTCAGTAAATCAGAAAAATCAGTAATTTGGTATGCTCAGTAAATCAGAATACATGTACAATATTTGGTACGCTCAGTAAATCAGAATACCTGTAATTTGGTAAACTCAGAAAATCGGTATACTACTACTAGTAGCTTGGTATGCTCAGTAAATCAGAATACCCGTAATTTGGTATGCTCAGTAAATCAGAATATCAGTAATTAGGTATGCTCAGTAAATCAGAATACATGTACAATATTTGGTACGCTCAGTAAATCAGAATACCTGTAATTTGGTATGCTCTCAGTAAACAGAATACCTGTAATTTGGTATGCTCAGTAAATCAGAATATCAGTAATTTGGTATGCTCTGTAAATCAGAATACCATAATTTGGTATGTTCAGTAAATCAGAATACATGTAATTTGGTATGCTCTCAGTAAATCAGAATACCTGTAATTGGGTATGCTCAGTAAATCAGAATATCAGTAATTTGGTATGCTCAGTAAATCAGAATACATGTACAATAATTTGGTATGCTCAGTAAATCAGAATACCTGTAATTTGGTATGCTAAGTAAATCAGAATATCAGTAATTTGGTATGCTCAGTAAATCAGAATACCATAATTTGGTACGCTCAGTAAATCAGAATACATGTAATTTGGTATGCTCTCAGTAAATCAGAATACCTGTAATTTGGTATGCTCAGTAAATAAGAATATCAGTAATTTGGTATGCTCAGTAAATCACAATACCAGTTATTTGGTATGCCCAGTAAATAAGAATATCAGTAATTTGGTATGCTCAGTAAATCAGAATACCATAATTTGGTACGTTCAGTAAATCAGAATACATGTAATTTGGTATGCTCTCAGTAAATCAGAATACCTGTAATTGGGTATGCTCAGTAAATTAGAATATCAGTAATTTGGTATGCTCAGTAAATCAGAATACCAGTTATTTGGTATGCCCAGTAAATAAGAATACCAGTAATTTGGTATGCACAGTAAATCAGAATACATTAACTTAGTCTTTCGATTTCTCTCTCAGTACTATATGGTTGTAAATCCTAATTTATATAACTTCACACATTTCTGACAGATTCAATTAAGCTTGAATAACTTACATAGGTTCTCCCGTATCCACATATGCCTGTATGATTTGAGGTGTAAGATCTCCCATCATTACTTCTGTACAGGTATGAAACTGTGTCAGGTTATACTTTGAAGAAGTTGAATCTGAAATATAGGGCCTAATGATGACTTTATGTTGATTATTTTATTAAGATATAAAATACTTTAATTTGATATTACAAAATATAGATAATTGCTACACAGTCCCTTCGTATATATAAAATAAACATGTTTTGATGGTCACAATATGAATATATAGTGTCATTAAATGAAAAGTGGTTTAACTTTATCTTTTACAATATAAAGATATACAAAATTTTCAAATAATCAAAAATATGAAAAACATTATGTTCAAAATTTCAAAAAATACTCTGTGACACTACATTTCAAGAAAATAAATTTACCTGTCTTTGGAGTGACTAACACAACTGAGGTGAATACATTATGACTGTTACCACTTAACCTGAAATCACATACATTCCTGTATATTATATATTGAAGAAATAAAATAAGAGCCAATTATGTACTGAAATCACTGAATAAATTTACTGTAATAACACAAATTCTCTACAATTATTACAGGCAATCAGGTATGACAACTCAATTTTCTATGATCTGTGTACTGGCATAATTAACATGGACATCCAATTATGTTCCCAAATATGTGTGTGCAGTTTCAACCCATTCCCTACAGTAGTTTTAGAGAAACCAACTTGTACGCAAAAACTTAACCAAACCGTGACACTGACATCTGGGTGAGTACAACAGCTCTCAGTATAACTCCAGCTAAAAATCTGCATGACTAATAAGTCAACAATAATACACATTATGAATTAAATATTAAATGTTTATGTCTATTTAACTTAATATAATATACATCTACATTTATCTACTTGATATTAAACAGTTTTCAACAGTTCATAAAAACAATATATATAAAATAAGCATTTTTTTCATTAAGTTTAGTTTAATAACTCATTCAAGCTAGTCATGTCTTCTGTCTCACTAAAGTTAATAAAATTTTAGACAATGTCTATAATTTACTTGCATATCACTGTATAACAAGACAATTTTTATGTAAGCTTATATCAAATGCCATAAATACAAAAGAATTTTCGGTGACATCAAAAAGAAGTCACCGCCTAGCAGGAACCACACTCAACTTTTCCTTACTTCCAAAGACAAACACATTTGAGGAAAAAATATTTTAATAATTCAACATGTTGGTTTTCATATGCATGTATGTGTTCTTATGTTTAAGTATTTATACACCTGTTAATAAATAACATGACAATTTAATTATTTATACACATCAGAGAATCAGTTGTATCACTAATGCACACTCAAGAGATACACTTTTTTCCTACCTAATATACATCCATGTACTGTTACAGACTATAAACACACCTACCTGGACAATATATCTATAGCATGGTCCCTACTGGATGGTTTCTCAAATATCTCATTGTTATAGGTCACTATAGTATCTGCTCCAATTATCAGATCAGGTGGTGCAACCTAAAAATAGAAATGTTAAGTTGACATCACGATTCTTGGAGTATCATTTCATACACAGTGACAATCAAAAATTATAAAAAAAACATCTATGGATGCCTAAAATTTGTAAAAATTTATACAGTTAAAACAAAATGTAATTAAAAATGATATAAAAAATGATGTAATACCCACTAAATTTATTTTATCCATCTCATTCTAAGCACATGTATTCATTAACATATCTTAAGTCTACATAATAATTTCTTTTTCTTTCTTTCACTTAGTAACTTTTAAAAAACAAACATAATATATAACAGATTAATTTCACTCCTGATATATTTAAAACATAATAATATATAGTTAATGTGTAATTTAGTTATAGTTAATATTACCTGACCACTGTACAACCTTTCTGTGACTTCTAATGTCTTCTGTTTTGCCGTCTCTGCCACATAATCTAATGGTGTTTTAAAGCTGTCTTTCCTTAAATTTTCCTCAAAATTTGATGGGATTATGTCAAACTTCAAACCCTGTAAATTTTGTGCAGAATCTATGTGTCAATAAAAATAACATATTGCATGAAAAATGTGGTCCGATTACTGAAACCCAAGCAGTAAGAAATATTAAAGTTAGATATTGAGTATGATCCCATTACATAATTATTCAGAATATTATCAAGGACTTTACTTGCTGGTACTGGCAAATAGGGCAACAACATGGAATGGATTTGATACCTGTCAGTGGAGTTCAAGTGATAATAGTCGATTCTGGAAACATTGATTGTGGTGATTTGTAAACGTAAGTGAAATAAAAATGAGTTAGTGTTGTATCAGCTGTTTAAGTTTTTGTTTGTACTTTTTCAAGTATGCTTACTTCATTATTTGTAACAAAATAAACTGGGCATGTGCAAGAAAGTGTTCTGATACCTCAGAGTTCATCAAGGTGTTCTGGTATGAGAATTTAGAAAACAGCCATCTTCAAAAGGGATCTTTATTCATATTCCAGTCACTGACAAACAATTTTGAGAACTTGCAACACAACAGTGACTTGATCCATATGTCAATAAAAAATGATAACAGTAAATGTTTGTTTTGGTATATTTATGAAATAAAATGATCAGAAATTATTCATTGTCACTGTCAGACTGTTGGGTTTCAATATTACATGTATAACTGGTAACAGTTCACCTCAGTTTAGTAAATGCACTACAACTGACTTTCAAACTGGATGCCATTCATGAAATATGCATAAAAGCTTGCAAAGATTTTTATACTTGGTCTACAGAAAACACATTCAAGGAAATTATTCTTGCTTTTAGTTTCATGTAAACTAGTTCTTAAAACAAAAACTTGAAAGTGTAATTTCAAATTGTTCATCATTTCACAGTGTGATCTTTGTCTTTATAAATTTATATGAACATTGTCCTACTTTCACTTATCATTATGACCTACTTATGGTGAGGATAAAGCACGGCTGACGACTTTAAACTGCAAAAATCAAGTGAAGAAACACACTTTTTCATATGATCGCAAAAAACGAGGCTTATATGCCATAACACATTGAATAATACTTTTTGAGAATGATTTAATGTGAGAACATGAAAACTACTTACAATTTGTTGCAGCATAACTTTACGCCTGGGAGAAGTGCTAGCCAGCACTATTTTCTTGCTGTTAAGCGAGTTAAGAATGGGTTGAAGCATTTTAATCACTTAATCGCGTGCGTGTCAGCCACAAAATTGAAAGTAGAACCCTTAGTTAAACGGCGAAGTGTCACCTGTTCCGAATGACAAAATAACAGCTGTTCGTAATAATATTCTCTTGTAAAAACCACTTCTTGAAAGACTCTTTACCACTAAATGTTCTCATTTGTTCTTATATATATATTTGATGAGTTTTTGATGCTTTGTTAAATTGTCTAATTTCATATCAAAATACGTTTTCATATGAATGAAAAATGGAATTGAATTGAGACTGATATTTTTTGGCTTGCAGCCACGGCTGCAAGCCATTTCATATGGAAAACTTGTTCCGGTTAGGTGGTTTCCTGCTTACATCTGTTGGTGCATGATTGAACGGAAAACCAGATGCAATCGTGCCAATCGTAACTTTTCGGCCTTTTCCGTCACTCTTCGGATTAATGATAATAGCCGATGTAGTTCCGATTGCAATCGTGACAATACGGGCGATTCCATCATACTGCGGAATCAGACGAAGTAATATTACGGAAATCTAAGCTATTTTAGTTACTACGGTAATCCCAGTTTGTTTATATAAATAGGATTTCTATTTTTACTCGATTTATCGGTTTAAACCGTAATAAATTATATACGAAATTGTTCCGTTTCAATTGTTTTTCAAGACGCAATAGTTAGTTTCTTTTATAATTGTTTTTTTTGTGTCTGTATTAGTTTACAAATCACGCATGATCGAGTTATATTTAGATCTACTGAATGCAATTCAACTTTTTGGTGAGGTAATCTAAAAATAGCCCATGCATATCATTAACCTTGCCACGTGCTGATATACGTATTTGTGATCGTGTAACATATAGTTCATATGTAGTTGATACAAGCTTATTAATTGGTACCACGTAACGAAGTAATTTAGTGCATTTACTTGTCTATAAATCAAACGAATGATTTCTCTGCGGAAAAGGGGAAATGAAATGTGCACACTTGTTAGTTTTATACAATAGAGAATAGATTTCAAATCGTTTTGACAAAAAATATTCGTTTTTCAAAAAAAAAAAAAAAAAAAAAAAACTAAATTAATAAACCCTTTATGATATACAAATACCGTAATTCAAAAAAATTGTGATAATAAATTGAGAAAAAAAAACACAATTTTAAAGGGTGTGGATGAAGGCACAACACTGTGCAAGCCTTTCCTTTTAAAAGGAAACTTTATTTACACTGGCCTGGGATATACGATATACACACGTATGTCCCAGCACTGGCACGCTGCAGCCACAGGGACCCAGGACAGTACAAACGTAATTCTAGAAAAAAAAACTAGAACTGCCACTATCATGGTGTGAATACCCCCGCATACCACTTTGTCAGAATCAACAGTGGCCATTTAGAGCTCAAGGACAACCTCCCTGCCAAATCTGAGGTTACTAAGCCAGTGCATTGCTAAGTTATGTATTCTACATGCTTCAAATGTGAAAATGTCAAAATCAATACATTGCGGACAGGACATTCTTTAGCAATTGAGAAGAAAAGCTGCTTTTTTTTGTCAAGGTCCCTGTGACCTTGACCTTTGACCCAGTGACCTCAAAATCAATAGGGGTCACCTTATAGTCATGATCAACATCCATGCCAAATATGAAGACTGTGGGTCAAAGGAATCTAAAGTTATTGGGCAGACAAACTTTTTGAAGTCAAAGTCCCTGTGACTTTGACCTGGTGACTTCAAAATCAATAGGGGTCATTTACTAATCATGACTGACCTCCATTCCAAATATGAAGACTGTGGGTCAAAGGAATCTTAAGTTATTGGGCGGACAAGCTTTTTGAAGTCAAGGCCCCTGTGACCTTAACCTTTGACCTGGTGACCTCAAAATCAATAGGGGTCATCTACTAATCATGACTAACCTCCATGCCAAATATGAAGACTGTGGGTCAAAGGAATCTTAAGTTATTGGGCGGACAAGCTATTTGAAGTCAAGGCCCCTGTGACCTTGACCTTTGACCTGGTGACTTCAAAATCAATAGGGGTCATTTACTAATCATGACTAACCTCCATTCCAAATATGAAGACTGTGGGTCAAAGGAATCTTAAGTTATTGGGCGGACAAGCTTTTTGAAGTCAAGGCCCCTGTGACCTTTGACCTAGTGACCTCAAAATCAATAGGGGTCATCTACTAATCATGACTAACCTCCATGCCAAATATGAAGACTAAGGGTCAAAGGAATCTTAAGTTATTGGGCGGACAAGAAAAAACCGACGGACAAGCTGATTCCAGTATACCCCCCTTACATCTTTGTTGTGCGGGGGTATAAAAAACAATATACTGTCTATAATATTATATATACAGTATATATTATTTTCTAGAATTACTTTTTTACACTATCCCATCACTGTGCTTGGTCCCTGTGGCCGCAGCAAGTCTCACTTGCATGAAAATGTTATTGTGCAACTTCATATTATATTTTTCTGGTCCATTGATTTATGTGTTGAGAAAAGAGTACTGCTCAAACCGGTCACAGGGGGCGTGAGGGATGTTGCACTTTTTGATTATCCCTCATGTACATACTCAATCAAACTGAGTCTGCATGTTATTTCACTGTTTTTAATGCTTACGGTCCAGATATTTCACAGCTTCCTCTACATGACATTACAAAGCCTAATAATATAGCTTTTTGAAATCCTTAATCAAATTCTCCCCCTTTTACACCCCCCCCCCCCTCTTAAAAAAAACAACAAAACATTATAACAAGAGCTGTCGGTAGGACAGCACGCTCGACTATTCTAAGTGCTTGATAGTAAAAGAGCCTTGATAATGTTAAATTTTTTAAGTTCACAAAGGGGCTAATTTTTTTTATAAATTCATGTTATAGGCCTTAGAGAGAGTCTAATTATACAGTATTGGCTTGACTATTCGGAAGGTAATGTCACGAGTGTGTTTTATTGAGTATAATAATACTAATTACCTATGAATACATAAATTTGACAGAAAAGGTACAAAGGCTTGTTATTAAGATGTTTTATCAAGTAAATAACTGCTTTATTATTATGAATGCATAAAATTGTCCCAAAAAAGGCACAAACCCTTCAGTAGTTATTGAGATAACAGCTTACAAGCAAAACTTTACCATGAATTTCTAAGTTGAAAAAGGGGAGAAAAATCAGCTTAAATGCAAGATAGAATTATGGATCTTTGTCAGTGGCCTACAATTATGACCCTAAATGCATATGTGAAGTTTTAAATAAATATCTTTAATAGTTATTGAGATATGTAAAACTTGCATGTAAACATTAACCAAGAGACTAAGTAGAAAAGGGGATATGAATCAGCCTTAATGCAAGATAGAGTTATGGAACTTGGTCAGTGACATACAATTATGACCCTCCAATTATGACCCAAAGTGCATGTGTAAAGTTTCAAGTAAATATATTTGAAGACCCTTTAACCTTTAACCAAAATTTCTAAGTTTCAAAGGGGCAAATAATTTTGCAAATATTGCAGGCAGAGTTATGCAATTTTGCAAACTGATGTACATTGTTACTATAAAAAAGTATTTTAAATTTCAATTGAATATCTCAAGCAATAATTGAGATGTTTGACTTTACAAAAAACTTTAACCAAAATTTCTAAGTTAAAAAGGGGAATAATTCTGTCAATATTGTAGGCAGAGTTATCCAACTTGTCAATCTGATGTAGCTTGTTACTATAAATAAGTATTGTAAGTTTCAATTGAATATCTCAAGTAATAATTGAGATATTTGACTTTACAAAAAACTTTAACCAAAATTTCTAAGTTAAAAAGGGGCATAATTCTGTCAATATTGTAGGCAGAGTTATCCAACTTGTCAATCTGATGTAGCTTGTTACTATAAATAAGTATTGTAAGTTTCAATTGAATATCTCAAGTAATAATTGAGATATTTGACTTTACAAAAAACTTTAACCAACGCAGACGCCGACGCGGACGCCGACACCGGGGCGACTACAATAGCTCTCATATTCTTCGAATAGTCGAGCTAAAAACTAGATCTGTTACTGAATGCAATAAATACCCCTTGCCTGAAACAAGATGCACCACCAGCATGGACTACACTTTACTTTACAAAATGCAAAACTGTCTTGGTCTTTCAATTGTCAGGGTGACATTTTAATTACGTAATTTAATTTTGTTTTGTTTAAATAACCAATTACATTAACTGATAACAAAGTTGTAGCAAATTTCTTAAGTTAACAAACAAGAGCTGCCGGTAGGACAGCAAGCTCAACTATTCTTAGTGCGTGATAGTAAAAGAGCTTTGATATTGTAAAAGTTCACCAAAGGGCCAAATTTTTTTCAAATCCACGTTACAGTTACAGTCCTTGGAGAGAGTCCTATAATGCTCTCAAAGAAGTATAAAATTTCAGCTTGTTTCAAAGCCAGATGCCCATGGAATATGAAAATATCTGATGTGGTACGTAAACTTTAACGTAAATTCCAAGTCGAAAAAAGGGTCAAAATTCTTTCAAAATGCTTGATAGTTAGTTAGTTACCTCCTGTCTACAGGTTGGGAGCATGATGGTGAACAAGTGTGCAAAGTTTCAAAGCCATATGTCAATGGACTTTTAAAATATTTGAGGTGGTACACAAACTTTAACGCAAATGGTTATGCCGTCGCTCAGGTGACTAGGAAAACGACTCATTCTTATCAAAAAGTCGAGCTAAAAATCATTAAAATTGTTTTATAATATTCACATTAGGCATTTTGATGATGTTGTCCAACATGTCATTGCCATGCATAAACCATATATTTCGGAGAAATCTGTAATAATAAAAGACCCTTAGTTGGCCATTGCCAAATTTTAGGTATCAGAGACCAACCCATGCATCATTCTTTGAAACATGAAATCTAGACATCATTCCAGCCCTTTTACATGTTCATCTTTCAGTCTGGACAAAAACCATTTTCCAATGGAAAAATTGCAGAATAGTGCAGACCAAGTGTGACAGATGTATCAGCTGATCTTATTCTGCACTCATCGCATGGGCAGAATCTGTTGCCGCCAGCAGGCTTGGTGTTACTATCAAAATTTTCATGGCAAGCACTCGGCAACAAATGCCATTTGTTCAATAACTTGGAAACAGAATCAATTAGTTGCCATTTCAATAATAACACTGAAATTCAGATTTCCTTCTAAGTGTTGAAGGATGGACAGTGGAACATCACACAGACAGTTAGTTATACTCTGGTGATAATTTGACAATCATGTTTTTTCCATGCCTTTAACTGTGAATATATGATGAATCCTTAAATTTCAATAGAAATCTTATAATTTGCTTATGGTAAATAGGGTCACTAATAAAACACAACCAGAATTTATTGAAGCAAACAAAATACTTTATTAATACCAATCATGTACACTCGTATAACAAAACTGATGAAAACTGATGACAATAATAACACTTGATGACAGATGAAAATGTTTTAATGCATGAACCTTTAATAAACAAATCATTGTTTATAATTAACAGTGTGTATAACTAAATCTAAGATGCTAAAAAGTACATTAGTGGGTGAAATGGGAGATATTGTGCTGTTTTACATGATCATTGTATACTTCAAGTCTGGCAACAACTACCGGTATGATAATAATGATGATTGAACAATGAAGGACAAGCATTTTAAAATGATGGGCCTTCTTCAGAAACAATTAACACCAACACATTGTGTTCTTTACCTAACATTATCAATTCAAATGAATGAAGAAATTATTTCAGTTTTTTAGGTCAAATAATTTGGTACTTTCAAGTCTGCCAGAAAAAAATTAATTACTTTACAATGGAACATTTGAGCCGCGTCACGACAAAACCAACATAGTGGGTTTGTGACTCAGGAGCCATGCTGTTCGCTTATCAACTCTATTACAAGTGGAGAAACTGACAGCGAACAGCATGGATCCTGATCAGACTGCACGGATGTGCAGGCTGGTCTGGATCCATGTTGGTCTCAACCTGTGGTGGCAAACGCACTATGTTGGTTTTGTCGTGACACGGCTCATTTCTTTTTGGCCATAAACTTTGAAGCATTCAAGACCTAAAACAGTCACATCATTCAACACACTGAGATCTTAGGAAAATATTTCTTCCATTTCGTTCGATAAATTTCCAACAATTATAATCATCATAAGAAAAACTTTACAATTATTGCATCAGTTTTATAGTTTGATCTTTTTGTAAGCCTAAAAATTCTAATAAATAATAACAACACAAAAACACACCAAACTAAGGACTATATATATTAAGTGATATATTTAATATATTTTGTTATTTTTTTTCTTTAATATGATATAAGGCAGTTTAGTTAAATGACCTGAAAGTAAACTGGATAAAAACTTGTCAACTATAAGTTATACCTCTGACTAGTTTCTAATCAAATGCTATAAAAAGAAATTACAAATGATTTATTACTAGACCATTTCTTTCCCCTTTTTTATGATAACTAGTTATTTTTTCACACAAATACTAAGTGACTGGCACAAGAGTTTCGTTGTGCTATGATTATGGCACAGATTATCATAAAGCATATAGTCTCATCTCTTAATCTATTACAAATTCGATATTTGTTCTAGTTGACAAAATAAGCAAGAAACCATGGATTCTATACGTGTATTTATATATAATACTTATATCAACATAGCATGGCCATTCAATTTACTTTCAGGATTTGTACTATGTAACATAACGCCCCAGATCTTAACGTATCTTAATAAACCAGCAGTCTATATAACCTTTTTAAGAACATAACAATTCATATAAAAACAAAGGATTTCGGCTTTATAATTAACATGATATGGAACAGTTTTGCATCTTTAAAATTTTTAACAATAAACAGTAGCTATGCTATCTTAACTATTCTCGGACTTGATAGATAAATTTATCTAAAACAGATGCTGACATGAAAAACTTCCCAGAATTATTAAGTAAAATGCTACCATATCTATAAAAGAAAAAACAACGATTAAATATGAAAACCTGTTCATTAAAAAAAAAAGAGAAAAATACAAATTCTAAAACATAATTTTTATTTTGTTCAACAGCTCAACAAAAATTAAATTTTTCATAGAATATTTTCAACATATTTGATAGGAAATTTTATTTTTAAACCCTGGGTATGGAATGTGCTTCTATAGGATAAATATGACTGAGCACAGGCTTAAATAACGTACATTAAATGAAAATATTATAATCCTGTATCTTGTGGCATGTAATCAGACTCAATAATAGTTGTCAAAAATTACCAATACATGTATTTACAATGCTGCAGTACTTTTTAAGTTAACTTTACGTATAGATGCCGAGAATGAAGATGAGCTGTTGTGATTGAAAAAAAAAAGAGTTCAAAAACCCAAAAATTCTTGAAGAAAATCCTTACAAAATATATACTCAAACTTAACAAAATATAAATCGGGTATGAAATAAATGGAAATCAAATGCAAAATTCATATCATTTTATTAACTTGAAGAGAAAAAACACATCAATATATCATTGTAAATGTTTGCTACATTCTATATTTTAATAGTTGCTAATCAACTTTATAAAAATTACATTTTGAGAATTATATAGTATAAATGGAATAATTTCTGGCAGTTAATCTATTTGAGAGAATGAGAAAATAACAAAACAAAAATGAAAATGTTTAACAGAGACTTCTTTAGTAACAGTGAAATATGGAATTACTTTGCAGACTCAACAACTTAATAACAAGGAAAGTTATGGCTGAGATTAACAATATGAAAACAAGCAAATAGCACTAGATTCTCTAAGGAAATTCAACCTATCAACAAGTAATATCATAATTTATTTTGTCTTTCCATTTTTGAAGAAAAAAAATCTAAGGAGTCTTTTGTCAAATTATTTGATTATTTTTGTTTTTTGTTGCAACTTTGTGATAAGTGCATTTCATAAACATGAACTTAAATTTTGTTTTGTTGTAGCAACAAACTTACTTGAAACAGATATATGTTCCGTGACCTAAAATATATTTGTACCAGCATTTATAATCTTTCACAGTTCCTTGTAGTTTAGAATAAGTTGTGACAGTATTGGTTGAAATAAGTGTCATTCATTCAACAGACGTTATAAATAATGATTATATGATTCTCCCTGAACTGCTATATAATGCCAAAAATTCATTCAATATAAATTTTCTTTACACAAAACTTTCATGTCAAGATTTTTTCATACCTCTATGCTTAGATGGTCACTTTATATCAAGCAAGAACAAAAATTTAATGGCATCAAGACAACAAATAGAACAAAATAAATAATCTAAAATAGAACTAAATGTCTAACATATCTACAAAGTCTACAAAAACACACCCCAAATAACTGGGGTCAAAAAGCAAAAATCATTCAAGACTAATAAAGTATAGTAATAAAAACACAAACAGTAAATTCAACATAGTAAAATATAAACTTTTTCAACACTTGATTCTTTTTTTTTGTGTTTTTGTTATTATTTTTTGAACCTGTAATCAACAATACAACAGATGTAAATTTAAGGATTCAATCCATATTGCTTCAATACAGTAAGAGCCAATAATTGATATACTCATCAAAGTTAATCAGAAATTAGTTATTGTAAGTAGGATTTTATGTATTTCTTATATTAACCCTTAACCTGCTAAATAATTAAAATGGACTTGACCAGTTTCTGTATTTGGAACTGTCCATTACCAATTATGGGGTATCAAGATGAGAATATTAAGTTAGTGCAGTCTGACCATGCCCTACTCTGGTAGAAAATGCTACTTCCTTTTTTTCGTTTCCAGCAAGGTAGGGTTAAACTACAAAATAAGTTGTTATAAAGTAAAATCTACAACCCAACTTGCTATCTGTATATATGAAAATTTTTATATGACAAGATTGAGACCAAATCTGAAATTTTCACTTTAAATTTGAACGACTCACAATTTCAAACTTGAAAAATTTCATCAGGAATAATATTATTACATTTATTTCCTATCAAATTCCAAGTTGTAATAACATATGTCAGAAAAATGTGTAGAAAGAAGTTTAACTGTCATTTTAACTGTCACTGTAGAAGATAATGTTAAAAAATAGTACAACAGGGCAAGAAATAACTAAAACTTTAAACAGTATAACAAATCTAACTCATTTTTACGGACTAACTAAGCTATATAAACCATGCACAACACCAATAACTGTATAAAAATTCTATTAACAACAAAAAAATAATATCCACACATAAAACAGTAAGACTGCAAATATTATCCCAAAAATGCGAGCAAACGTCAGTTATTTTGTATCAGATGCAAATAAAAGGAACACAGAAAGTAGTTAAACACGTTGGAATGAAGCTGCGAAAGAACAACATATAATATATATGGCAAAACATTAAACATGGATTAAATGAGTATGAAAACAAAACTAGTGGTCTTCTTCGACAAGTATGAACGATAGAAACCTTTATAACCAATAACTACATCATAAATATATATAAATAAATCATATAAAAATCAAAACTCCGTTCTTTTGGCAAAATATCTGTAGTATCCGAAGGCCCCGAAATAAATTGACACAACACAAAAAGCAATTATTTTCAACAGTCAGGCCATGTTTTTGATTGTTTTTCCATAATGTCATATAATAGATAAGGCTAAGATGCATTACAAGAACTTAGTGTATATAATGTGTCTACAACAGACAATATTTTGTTGCAGCAAATGACGATGATAACTTGTGCACTAAAAATTTCATTCAAGAAAATTCCATGGAAAGTATTATGCAGAATTCAACAAACTAGATTTTCTTTTCAGGCACTTTTTGACCATAACCACTAGATACATTCATCATTTTCTTAATGCCATGGCGTGACCATTTGTACAATAACAAATTACCACAAATACCATATATAGTACAAGTATATAATAACCAAACATAACTATAAACAAGTCTTTCGTTTCAATAACTTTCAAAATGTTAACACATGCCCTCTCCCAGACAGAAGTCTGGTACATTTTAACAATGCTTCTCCTTTCAAAGCTGCATGTTTGGTACAAAATACAATTTAGTTTTTAATCCCTTTTTATCGTCTCAAAAAGTTTAACAAATAATTCAAAAGAAACATAAGCTATGTTTTTACAGCTCTTTCCTTAAAGTGACATTATGCCAATTTAAATGTAAATGGTGACTGTACTGAAAAAGGACATACTGAAATTTTCTCATGATTGATTTGGTTATACATAAACAATAACTCTGTGACACACAGGAATGTCTATAAAATAACCTTTGTAAGTTATCAGTAACATTCATTTGATACAAAAGAGTGGGGCAGTCTTTTTACATTTAAAAAGCATTTTTTAAAAATTTTATCCTAATTATCAATAATTGGTCAATCCTAATTACAATAGTCAATCTTTTTAAATACATAGCTTATTCAGCTCTAAGCTGACAACAAAAATGAGCATAATGTCACTTTAAACACAATTTCCATGCAAGTCTAAAAATTAATTTTATCAAAAAAAGTTCAATTTTCTGTCATGACCATGATCATACAGCTTTGAGAAGACAAGCCAACTATAACATCTCAACAAGACATATACTAGATCAACATTATGCACCAAAATGTTTAAATCATTAACAATTTTAGAGAAAAGCTCTTCTTTTTTTTTCTTGCCTTCATGGAAGTGTATATAGACAGATCACTTTTTAATAATACATCTAACCACGGTCATATAAATTCCAAGTTTTTCCTAGGTTTTGACTTATTTGTTCAGCCCTTTTTAAGGTCATAGCAGTAACCATGGTGACTTAAATCAGTATACTGATAAATTTATCATTCTTATATAGTTTTACCTCATCATTTTATGAAAATGATTCTCTAATATTAAACATCTTTAAATTAACAAAGAAAATCAAGTTTAAAAACAGTGATGATCTATTTTACTGATTTTTTCTTTATCAATACCATTTATTAACTTTGTCTTTGGCTAAAAATTATGCAGATAAGTAATAAATTCTAAATGTTTTTACTGCTGTCGAAGGCATGTCTTTTTTTGTATATATTTTCTTTCAAAAAATGCAACCACACAAGATACAACTGCTTGAAGTTGAACATTGAGCAAAACAACTTACATGTTTTATTTGGTCCACAAGTAGGCAAAAGTTCAGTGAATCAATGAAAACTGATTCAAAAACTGAAGTTTTATTGAAGAAAAAAAATTCTAATACTATCAAATAACATGTATTAATGCATTTCTTTTAGAAAATAAAAAACAACCTCTCAAAAACACTTTTCTAAACTCTTATACCATAAACAAACCATAGCACTGTATCCCTCAAAAGGATAATCACAACAAAGAACACTTAATATTTATCTTAACATGTTCACCAAAGGTATTCCACACTTGCATATTTGAATTGTACCATGTTTCAAGGCAATTATTTGAAGTTATAAAAAAAAATCACATACAAAGCATTTAACAAGCATTTTAATGCAAATATGCAAATCTGGTCAAAATGTTGATTTATGGCAGACTTTTTTTTCTTCTTTTTTATATAAAAATGCAGATGTATAACAGTAAAAAATAACCCTAATTTGACTTTGCAAAACTAAACTTGAACAGTTGGCTGTAAAAAAAGCCCAAAAAGCACCCTACCAATGATTGTTTGCAGTTACTAAGGTAAATGAATGGTTTCTATGGAAAATGAGACTAATGATTTTGATTGAGTATTCATGTTCCTCAAACATATAACATTTGATAAAAAAAATTCAACAATGGAAGAAAAGTTACAGTAGTACTTACCACGACAAAAAATAAATCAAGCAGTCACCCCAGTTGGTTCAACTTGGGATACTTCACATATTTGATTTCATTAAAACTAGCAATTTGGAAATACCACCCTTGAATTACGCCTTGATACAATCTATTGATTTAATAGCATGTTAAATGTATGTATCAGTGTGGGATAGCAATACTTCACCAATATCTTATACAAAATACAAACACAACAACAATATAATCAAGGAAGACACATGAGGCAACATTTACACTACAATACAACAAGGCTGTCCATATTCTTTATATTTGCTTTGTGAAAAAAATGCAGCTTTTTTTTATATAACAAATATGCATATATCAGAAATAAAAATTTAACAGGCTATATCTTAATTTTTTTTTTTTTTTTTTTTGTATTTATATTATTATTTTTAACAAATCGGAACACATATTCAGCTGTAAGCCTTATTGTACTCCGTCACAATAGGGGACACAACCTTGTAAGTTTTGAACACAAACATAATAATGCTTAAATCTGAGTAATATCCCTTGCCTCAGACAAAGCAATTCTAACCCACATTCAAACCAAAAACAATTTTAACACCATAACTTGGTAAAAATTTGATTAAAAAAAGATTTGTACTAATTTCAGTTTCTGAAATATAATTTAAATAAAAATGCATATATACTACAGCAAAATATAGGATATATTAATCTACAAATTTTAAACCACATATGAATACAATATATCAAACAACTATCCAAAATTTTGCACAATCTAAGTATCTAATCAGGAAATGTACAAAAATATTCATATTATGGTCATTATATATAATAATATATATATCTCAGTTCAAAAAACCCAAACAATAAGCATGAGAATGACAGCAATGGACAACAACAGAAGTGAGCAAGATAACTTGACATCTCTCAACTTAAAATTACTACAACAGCTTCACACATTATTTCACGTCAACCAATAGCATTTTGATCTGGATTCTCCTTGCATTTTCTTTTTACAATCTAACCTTAGGTATGTTAAAAATTTCTTACAATGAACTGCTCTTGTGTCAGGAAAAAATGAATGCTCAAGGCAAACATTTTAAATATAATCACCAATTCTCTAATCTATTAATACTGATAAATGCAGATTTTTTTGTAACACTGTGTAGCTAATGTAGTAATTATCAGTTAAACAAGGTGTTTTGACCGTCCTAAGAGGTCCAACATGCAATGGACCTCTTGGCAGTCTTCGAGCAAAAATGGCAACAAAATATATTAAATGCACTTTACAAAAGTTTGTATTTCCCCCATTGAAATATTTCTTTTAAAAAATAAATCAACAAAATAAAGATCAAGCTAAATGATCAGTGTACAAGGAACCCTCAACCCCAGTTTATACTACTTCTATCTCATTTTATCTAAATAAGAATGTTCTCAAAAATAGTTTGCTACTAACAAATATGGCATATAAAAATTCAATGATTTCTTGTTTTACTATAAAAAAATGACATCGAAAACAGTCCAGATACTGTCCTGAAAACAATTAGGCAAGGTTAAGATTGAAAATACAACAAACAAAACAAATAAAATAAAAAATCTTTGCTCATAAATTGCACTCTTCATGTTTCTATGCGAAAAATGATTTAACAACTTCATCAGTATATAAAAGTAAAGATAGTTGAAACGTATGAAGATACTGAATTCAAAAATAAATTTTTTGTTTCAAATTTAATTAATTTGCTGCATTTGAAAGCTAGGAAGTAAAATTAATTCATCAAATGACATGAACAGTTACTTGGCAACAGAGGTCACATGAACACGAACACTGGATCGAGACCGTATACACTCAAAACTGGCAGTTTTCAACAAACAAACAAACATCTTTCATTTCTCAAATACACAACTTGCACTTACAATCTTACGTATTGGGATCAAATCTCACATCACTATACATGGGGACTTTAGAACCTTCTTTGACATCTTTTAAAATGTCATGCTTAGCAAAACATTTGTCCAGTCAAACAAAATGAAAATGGTAACAGTTCTCTATAATTAGCACCAAAGTGCAGTTATGATAATTCCCTGATTTATTTATAAAAAAGTTTAACAAGGATGAGTGAAAGGATGACTGATGAATGATGATTCAATCACTCACTATATAAATTCAAAATGAATTAGTAATAAACACCCTAATGTCAATCAATCAAATCTAGCCCTAAAGTCAATGCAGAATTCAACTTTTAAAGTTGTCTACCACAAGTGTTTATATAAATACAAATATACCATATAAGTATCATGTAACCTTTTCCTTCACGCATATTTCAAATATTTGTATACTTCTTTAATTACCACACCTTTAGCTTGTGTGCTACTCTACCAAAAGCAGAGGAAAAACGAACCATTTAACCTTGTTATGAAACAGCTCTATGAATCTACCTAAAATTTTGAACTGTTATTTATCTGTATAATAAACAAAGCATTCGTTGGTTTGTGAGATTACTTTGTTATTTATCAATTCAATCACTGATTTATCTAGTATTAAAATAAATGGATAATGAGTTTAAAATGATACGGGGATTTCTGTATAAAATCAATATGATAATATGGTCAAACATCACAATATCATCTATGGCACATATTAGTTTTGGATTACTAATTTTCATTGTATCCTTATCATTGCGGATCAGACACAAAGAAAAACATGAAGAGACATGAACTTTTGTGACCTCTGCACCAAGTGACAATTCTATTTTAAGAACAAAGAAAAACAATCTATAAATAGTAATAAAGGAAAGATAACTTTGACAAAACTGACTACCCTGTGTTGATTAGGTTACAAATCCTGCAGTAAAAATTGGGTATGATTATAAATAAAGAGTATCTTGAACAAAGGCAACATAACAAAGTCCTGATTCATATGGCAAAACATATTAAATATTAATCTCTTCTATTATGACTATCAAATATAAATACTAAAGCAAGTGGAAAATTGGGAGATATTTTCAATAACAAATTATGTCTTATGTAACAGATTTAAACAAAACAGGAGTTGTACTATAGTATTGCCAAATATGACTTTAAATGTTTTAAGGTTTTTTAAACTCGATTCACTTCAAAAGACTAAATATAAGAAATTTTCACCTAAATAGTTACAGACTTAAATAACTCATTTGTTTAGAATACTTGCTATATGACTAAAATTTACTTTGGATATTCATCCCATAGAACTAAGCTGAGGTAGCTTTCAAAATTAAGTCTCATGGTCCAATTTTACTATAAACTCAATAAACTACATAATCATTATTAAATCTAAAGAAAAAACAACAAAAACAAGACTAAAATAAAAACAACAACTGCAAAAAAATGTGATTTTGTCTATGTATACTGATTGTATTAACTAGAGAGAAATAAACAAAGGCCATAACCAATTGAGAATTCTAACACTGTGCACAACTAAATTAAATTATATATAACATTACATAACAAAAAACAAAATAAAGAAAGCTACAGTGGCATTTAAATAATAATAAGCTGTGCTTCAGCACAACAACGAACAAGATCTATCACAATAAT
The DNA here is from genome assembly GCF_026571515.1 of Ruditapes philippinarum. Lineage (NCBI taxonomy): Eukaryota > Metazoa > Mollusca > Bivalvia > Venerida > Veneridae > Ruditapes > Ruditapes philippinarum. Next base: position 27,856 of record NW_026854695.1, on the reverse strand, counting down.
GACAAAAATAATCATAAAATAATTCAACATTTGTTCATAAATAGTAACATTAAATAGTAATGGTGGACTTTTTCAATTATGACAGCCTGATCCTGTACAAAAAATACAGAACATTTGATATAATGCATTTGCATAATGCATTCAGCTAAATACTGACCATCGGAATCGACCCATCTCTCATGTCACAGCAGCTCAAAAAAAAAATCAGTAACAGCTCAATTATCACCACCGTCAACCTTTTTTTGTGTTGCCATGACAACAGATGCAATACAATGCTTGATTTGCAGTTTTTACACCATGACTAGTAACAGGCACATGGCCATACATGGACAAAACCCTTGTAACAAAGAGACTATTGCCGAAATGCCTCTTCAATAACAAAAAAATATATATCAATTAAAAAAAAGTTACAAAAAAATTGCCATAAAAAATTAACATTAGCAAGCACATTTTGTCATTTCAGTTCAATAACTAATACTCTTGCATTTTGCTGAACCAAAAAGCTTGTTTTCCCCAAACCAGCTGATTAACCAGACAGGTTTAAATCATGCAAACATAATACAGTGCTTACAGCCATTTTTGGCGGACAAAAAAATTCCTTACATGCCAAGACTAGGAATCTGTGCATATCTGTAAATGTACAGTCTATAATCTTTGCTTGCAAGAACTACTGAGCCATCATCCATCAAGGCTACATCGAAACATTGGGCATGTTTCACTTTACTCTCTAGTGCGTTGATCAGCTGGCCGTCTTGCGTGAAGATTGTCAGATTAAAGTTGTTGTGGTTGTCTGCAACTAGAATTTCACCTTGGCTATTGATGCCCACTCCAATTGGATAATTTGTGATGCCTTCACCACCTATCTGTCGCAGGTACTGTCCCTGGTAATTGAACACTTTAACACAATGAGCACGATTGTCACTGATGAATATCTCCTCCTTATCATTCACTACAACACCATTTGGAAACTCGAGGTGCTTTGAGCAACCAAACTTGTGCAAGGTGTTGCCATACTGATCAAATATAATCACACGCATAACTTTACATTCAACTATGATGATTCTTCCCTTATTGTCTATGGCAACACCTCTGGGATGTTGAAGAATATTGGCCCCGAACTTTCGGACAAACTGTCCATACTGATTGTACACCTGTATCTGGTGTGTCGGACTTCTCTCAGTGACAATGATGTCACCAGAGGTTTTTACAGCAGCAACACGATTTGGATAAAGCAATTGCCCATCACGTTTACCACATTCACCAAACTGGAACTTAAAACGTCCCTCTTTGTCAAAGATTTGGATGCGATGATTATTTGTATCAGCAACCACTATGTCATTCTGTGCATTGACTGCAACGCCGCTTGGCTCAGTAAACTGACCTTCCATGACCCCAAATTCTCCAAATTTGCAGTGGTAGATCATCTTCTGGCGCTTGATTTGGGACTTTGGTGGGTAAAGATTGGTTGAGATCAGTTTACTTGTGATGTCCATCAATGGGTAACTGCTTGTGGAGAACACATCGATTCCATTCTGGAAGATATCTAAACCACCGCTGGACCATTTCTCATACAGGTTAGAATCACTGTTTGTGGTGAACGTATCAGTTGTGGGGAACAGCAGATTATTGGTGGATTCAAACTGATTAGTGGTTCCAAAGTTACTGGTTGGGATGGTTTCAATACTGGTAGGGTCAAATAGGTGACCATTGAGCTGGCCATTCATCTGTGTGTTGCTGAGTGTCACAGGTGGTGGAGTCATGGATGAGACAATACCATTAGGCCTAGCTATAGGTTGAGGTTTTGCTATGATATGTGATATATCGCTCGGTCCCTCTCGAACATAGCCAAAAGTGTTTCGTACACCAGTCTGGATTGCCTGGAAGTTAGATATGAATTCGATATCATGGTAGCTTTCATTGTCTGTGTCTGGTGAGAAATTAAACAGATTCTGAAACCGCTGTTCAACCAAATTTTTGAACATCAGAGCTTCAGGTATGGTTGCAAATTTAGTAATCTTATCCACAAACTCTGTTCCCAGGTACATCTTGTCAATATGCTCCTGAATTTTAGTGCCAAGATTGTTAATCAACAACTGCTTGCTGTTAAATGCTTGGTCCAACTCTTTCAGCGATTCTTGTTTCCTCTCTTCCAACATGGCACGGTAGAAGTTGTATGTATCATTAATGTCATTTTGTGCCTTGTGATATTGAACCTGCAACCTGCTGGCAATGTGGTCAATGCTCTTTGAGGTGGTTTTTAGTTCCGTGATTTTCATTTTTGCATCTTGCTCCATCAGATGCATTTGCGCTATCTGTTTATCTCCACTGTCAGTCAAGAACTGGCAATCGTGACCTCGACCATGATCAAACACTGTGCATTCTTTGCATATTGGAATTGAACAAGTCTTGCAGAAGATTTTCAGCTCTTCTGCCTTGTGACGTGGACAATACAAAGGCTTCTCTAGCTTTCCATTTTCCTTATTATTTTTCAGATCTGTAAGGCTGCTAACCCTATGTCCTTCGAAACAATGCATAAACTGGTGTGCCATAACACAATTAGCACAGAGGAAGTTAGCACAATCAAAGCACCTAGCCACTGCATTGGTGTCTTTACTCTTACAGCCAGTACAGTGTAAGGCACTAGTGTCAAGAGCTGTCTTTTCCAGAAGATTGCTTACAGCATAGTCAGGCAACAGTCCACTTAAACCATTGGCACCAAGAAAAGTATCTTGGTGACATTCTGGACAAGCAATCTTATCTGGAAGTTCTTGAGTCTTCTCCAAGCAAGGTTGACAAAACGTATGAAAGCAGCTTAGCACTTTCGGAATGGAGAAGGTCTCGTGGCATAAGAAACATCGTAGGTTTGGATTTCCAGCTGACTCCATTTCTGAGTCGGAGTTTGAAGCAGTAGTGACTGTGTCACTCTGTGAAGGTGTTGGGGAGGCCATCACTGAATCTTGGGTTTCACTGTCAGCAGATTCTGAAAATATATAAATATCAACTGAAGTTCAAGTTTTAATAATCATCATTAAATTAATCTAATACTATGTTACATTAAAATATTGGTAGAAATAACTGTAGATTAATAATTGTTTACTTCAAATTCAGTGAACCAATTCCACAACATTTCTTATTTATTACACTACAATAAGTAAAATATACATCAATATAACCACAGCAACAGACTTTTTTGTACCATAACATAATATGCGAGACCTAGATCTATTTTAAAGCACTTCATACTTTTATTATCATAATTTACAATATTGTACAATTGTATCTCATAATAAATCAATCACATTTTACATCTGCAGGTGATAATAAAAACATATTTTTCCTCTGATGTCAACTGTAATAAAAACGAGATATAATTTATAAATTATGTATCATTTCAAAAAACAGTAAAAGTTATTAAACGCAAAAGGTATAAAAACCTACAATAACTTCATACTGAAACTCACAAACCTTCAAACAAATTTTCTAAATCTAAACTCCAGAACATATCCCAGTAATCATCAATACATAGGGACTCTATTTTATTCAAGTTAATCTCATGTATATCCATCAATTTAATAACACTAAGCTCAAATTCCATCCCAGCCACAAAGATTTTCAACAATGCAAGGGTATTAAACTTGATCTAACAGATGAAATATAGGAATGATCTTTATCTTGGATCTAACATCATTTAAATATCAAAATCTCCTTCCTGATTAAGAGTTTCTTAACCTTTCTTTATTTTAGAAGTTGAATAAACTTTGATATAGCCTTTGGGAATAAATGTGCTCATCTAAAATACAGAAATAATGTCCTGTAAACCCTTGAAATGTTTAAAGAACTTGTTATAAGATAGCATAACCAAGTGAATGACCTATATTGATAAAATATAGGATACTTAAGGGCAACAAATAACCAATAAAGTCAAACTCCTACATTATATTGGAAAAATTATTAGAAAAGCAAACAAAATTTGACCATTTCAAAATAGTTAAATGAACTTTAACTGACACCAATGATTCTATTCCCAGTACATAACTCTGAATATGTATCTATTCTACCCAGACATTAACCAATAAAACATTTAAATAACTTAGCTCTCTCTCATTAAACATTCTTGTTTATGTCAACTTGTCAACACAAATCACAACCAATTGAAGAACGGAGTAAACAATCGTAGAAAAGCACTAACAAAATCATTTAGAATTTTATCAACATTTCTTTTTCAAATAATATTTCACAATAAATCACTAATGATACATATTTATTGACATCAAATATTCAAATAATTGAAAATGACCAATTAGTAAGCACCAAATTCATTTAAATAAGGATAAAACTAATCACATCCCTCTCTTTGGATTTCTTCCCATATTTTGATCAATGATTGAAGTTGAGAAATTAAATCTTTTACTTGCACTGTACATAATTATAAAAGAAATATTAAAATAATGACCAATGCAACACCAGTGTATTATGTCACCCTAAAAATGTTCATAACAGCTGATAACAATACTACAATACAGAAATGTGACCCTCCAGTTAAAATCCTGAGGGTCAAATCAGGTCTTTTGGAAATATGAAGGGTCAAAGTGTCAATTCAAGGGTCAAACGGACACCCTGATACTGTGGAAAAACAAAATTATTGGTTTCACTATAATCAAGAATAATTCTAAAAAGAACTAACAAAGCCATTCTTAACTTATCATTTTTAAAAAGGCTGTATCTTAAAACTATACATGTATATTTTAAGTTTATGAAGGAAATTAATAAAGTTAGGAGACCATTTAACATAAATATGATGGATCTCTCTGAACTGTCATAAATACAACATTTCTTCTTTTTAATTAATTCTAAAATAACCCATCTATACAGCTCTCCCATACTGTTTGAACAATAGACCTGTAATGAATGTTTATCAACTTAAGTTGTTAATAAGTTCAGTGACCAGGTATTAAGTGCACTCTGTCAGGGTCTAATAACTCTGATAACTACTGGTTAACTGTACAGTAAATATTTTTGAAAAGGTCAGTGTTCTACAGTACAAAAAGTAGTCAAGTTTAACGCCTGCCCACATAAGTTCTTTGTCTCTTCATTTATTTTGTTTCAAAAAATCAATTCCAATTTTAGCATTTAAGATTTTTTTTTTTTAATTTAAAAGACACATCTGGAGAGATGAATATTTGACTGCTTAAAATGTCAATAACTAAGGGGAGACACATTTTATACAATCAAATAGAGAACAGATGGCAAGTTTGTTTCTTCAGCTTTATTTTCATTTATTCATGGCATAGCCTCTTTGTTAGCAATATTAAATTGATTTTCAGACAGCCGACAATAACATCTTAGTCATTCTTATTTTTAGATTTTACGCTGTAGTATTAGTAGAACAAAGAGCTTCCCAGAAGCCAATGACAAGACCTTATGGGCTCTTAATCTAACAATGATATACAACAATTGCTGTCCTTAAAACAAACTGATCATATTATTAAGCAAGGTGTTTTGAGAGACGTGCTGCGTAACACATTTCACAGTGAAATTTTGGTTTTTCGGTATGATTTTTTTTTTATTGATCATCCATTTTTCAAATATTCAATGTTAAACTTCCAGTTAGTACATTGAAACATAATTATCCAAAATTCCTGTAACAATATTTAATTTATGTCAGTATAATGAAAGCTTGTTTTTAAAATAAAGATTTATACAATTTTCAAGAAAATGTCAAAATTTCCATTGCAAGCCTTCTATTATGATTATAATGTTAGTGGAAAAGACAAATCTAAAACTGCAATTAACAAATCATTTCTAATTTAGCCTGTAAACTGAAGATTAAAATTTCTGCATCCCCTTGCATAACAAGAGACTTGTGCAAGATACCAAATGCACTTTTACCATATTACAGCCAGCTGGTATTCATTGAAATAGAAAATTATATTCTGAAGAAAATAATTGTAAACACATGCAAGTTTTGACATCAAATATCCCTGTAGTATAAACTGCAGCATCATAGATGATGTAACCTGGCATAATGTGCATGCTTATTCTGCAATTCTTACAGAAATTCACTAGTCACTACAGTGTGTCTATAAATGATTTAGCTGTAGAGAAATAGAAATTATTCAAAACTAATGCCTTTCAAAATATCAATTCATTATATTTTACAAATTGTATTCAAGATTTGGAAATGCAACTTTTTGTCAATGATGTTTTCTAAATAAAATAACAGACCAAGTCTTAGTCACAAGCCAAATTTAAATTCCTCCCACCAAGTATGAATGGAGGTTTGAGAAAAATGTGTCATTTTTACACACTGTAAAGGTACTACACCTATTTCACATACAGTCATTTACACTACTACGTGTTTCATTACAAACATAAAAGGTGTGCCATGTACTTAACACACCTGACTAACTAGGTCACTACCATTTTTAACTAGGATGTTTTCATTACAGTTTATCCTTCTACTTTACTATACAATATTTCTTACTTTCAATAACTGTATTTTTTTTTAATATCAAGCTTTAAGCATTTGCATTGAAAGCTTGACAGGAAAAATGTCATGTTCAGAACAGAATGAAGGGATAAAGTTGCTGATCTATAATCATTTCAAAGAAATAAAACAGTAGTGTTAGGAAGTTATGAAGGATTTGAAATTACATTTAACAACAATGGTATTCCCATTATAATTTTCATCCACATCTTGTACTACTACAATTATTTATGGACTTCAAATATTATAGTAAAATAATGATATCAAGTTATTCTCTAAACAATAACTCAATTCTTCCAAGTTTATGTCAGAAAATAAAACAATTTTCCACCATTCTGGTAAAACAACTTGAAAGCTTAGAATGGAACATGTTTTTCTCAGTTTAAGACTTGGAAACATTTTGTAGTCAACATCTGGCGGCCTCTGTCACTGAACCATGAACACAGCTGCCTAGAGAATTAAACAAGAAGTCTGGAGATATGGAAGGAGAGAATGATACACAGTTTTACATGTACATTCTGTAAGTGATTAATGCCAAGATAAAGTCATTATATATAACCACAAATATTCTGTTTCTTGTATTTAAAGCATTTTCAATGTTTGCACTAAATATGCCAATTAATTCTAATTTTCAAATGCACAAACTTGTTTAGTAACTAAAGAAAGTCATATATATAGAATACTAATTGGTAAGTAGAAATGCAGAAGTCAAGTAGCACTTCCACACACTTTAAGTTTCAGACAATTTTGTATCAATAATTAATCGTGTTTAACTATTTCTGTGTAACTCTATCAGAACACTGCACTGAATGAAAATGGAGTTGAAAGATATACAAACATTACAAAATCAAATGAATTGAATTCTAAGCAATTTATTTAACAATAATGCAAAACAGAGGCTCAAAAAGGGACTGTCATTGATTTTGTTTAAATACATATAATGACAGCACAGTGGAATGCATCTGAATATGTTTTATAAACTGCAGTAATGGTGTTATTCATGCTCGTTTTACTCAACAACGATACAAGGGGTTGTCGTTAAAAATTTTTTTAAGTGGTCCATTTTAGATTTGATTCAGTCAGTTTTGGTTTTATCACATACAACAAGGTTAAGTTTTAAGTGGCCGACAACCCAAATACAATTTACTGAAAGTTATCATGTTTCCTTAATACTCAAGCTCCTTTAAAATTAATTTCAGGGTTCAAGCAAGTCAAGAACTAAACTGGTGACCTCTCTTCAGAAAAAATAAAGAGATGTTTGCACAAGAAAGGGAGAAATAATATTCTAAATTGTGAATCAATATTAAATCGAATGTTGAATATCAAGACTAAATTAAATGTAAGCCCTTGCATAGTCAAAAATAACCATTGGAAATTCAAGTTTTTCTTATTATCAGAAAATGTGTCTAGTATCTTTTATTCTTGGAGATTTCCCCCACATGCCAGATAGAATTCAATCTGTTATACATGTTGTACCAGTAACATGTACTTCTCTTTTGAAAATGGTCTCGAGAGGCATTGTTTGTTCAGACTTGCTCTGTTTTAAACTTTTATCAAGAAGTAAAATCTTGAAATCACAGTTCTAATCTGAAAATCAGCAGTTTTACACAAAAAGACCATGAAACCAGATACAGTTAAAGCAATGCGGCTGAGAGCATTTAACTCTTTATACCTGTTTGACTTCATAATCACCAGAATTATCTCATTAAAAAAAGACTACCTCAGATCAATATAATACCTACAACAAAGATAGCTTGTTTATCACATTAGTCTATGATATTATTTGAGCTAAGATTAACACTTTGTTTACTGATGGTGACTCAGTCTTCAACGTATAGGACTATTGTTAACTTTACGGAGCAAGTCAGGCAAGTGGTCACAAACTTTTAACTTCAAACAAAACACTGAACAATAAAGTAGACAATAATGTATAAACGGTAAGGCAAAAATTGCAAAGGATGTTACCTGTCCCTGTCAGAACTGCTTAAAGCAATTAAAGCAAACTCAAAATCTTACCATCCTTTAAAGGCCCATTATGCCCCAGAAACGCTTTTTCTTTTATTTCTCAATAGCTTCCTATAACTGGTGTAAAAAAAAAAGCTTGAATCATTGCTCCTTTCTATGAACTGTCTTTCACCTTCTGTTGCCTTTTTTTTGCAAATTTTAGCACAATAATAGTGAGCAAGTATTTTGAATGGAAATCAAAATACTACTTTGTTCAGTGTCTATTCTAGGATTCGGAAAAACAGGAGATTTTTATCGAAAAGTGAGAATTTATTACTTTTGTTGATCCTTTTCCTTCTTTCTCTTTGTAAAATTCCCCCTCCCTGAAAAAACCAGGGGGAATTTTCTAAAAATATGAGTGAATCCTCCTATCCCCCCTCCTAGAATAGACACTGCTTTGTTTACATTTTTCTACAAATATATTATAATGAACTATTTCACATTCAGTGCTACTTTCTTGAATTCTTCAGGTGAAAAGCATCTCACAGGCACTAAAACCATTGTTTAAAATGTTAATAAACTTATGTTTGCCCTTTCTTAAGAAAACAATTATTTTTTCTGAGATACAATGTGCCTTTAAAACAATAATTGTACTGCTATCTTTTATCCTAGCATTTAAGGGTTTGACTCAATTTAGCGATTTTGAATCTTTTACTAATCACATTCACACATCGCAGGAGTGTAATAAAGCAATTTCATAACAAGAGCGCTCAGTGATCATGTGTCGCCTCATGATAGCCATTACTTGGCAAAAAATCATTCAACATAGAAACTTATGTAATATGCACAAGAACTTGAGCTACTGATCAATCCTGTAAAGTTTCATTGAAATTGCATTAGTGGTATAAGAGGAGTAGTCCAGACAAACTTAAAAATTACTAAAGGGGGTCATAACTCTGACAAAAATCATTAAAAGAAGATATGCACTAGACTTGGTACCAATATTCTGGTAAAGTTTGAATGAAATTGCACTAGTAGTTTGAGGAGTAGCCTGGACAAGTTTTGAGACGGATGGACAGATAAAGAGAAGTGATCACAATTTGTAAACTTATCATAAATGTTAAGAGAAGCATCATTTGGATCCAGAGAATCTTACATAACTGTTTTTTCGCCTGACCCAAACTTTCACTCGCAAATGCAAGCAGGCGACTGGATTTGTTGAGAACTTAGTCCAGTTGTTTTTGCGGAGAAGCCCAGACAAGTTTTGTGACAGACAGATTGACAATGGAGAAGTGATCTTATATGTAGCCGCAACTTTGTTGTATGCAACACAAAAAGAATAAAATTAATGAAAAGCTGATTCAAATGGTGCCCATTAGGGACTGTTATACTTAAATCTATGTTATATACATTTGTTTATTTGTAACATCTAAACAATTTTAGCTTATCAATGATAAAAACAGGGTATGGTGCAAAAATAAGGCATGTGCACTTTCTTGGAAATTTTATCCTTTTAAAAATGAAAGACTGCCAGAAATGCTTGGAATAAAATCATGTAAGCATACCACAATGCCAGCCTTACTGAAGAGGTAAGAAATGCAAATTATTTATGAAGACTTAGTGTTCCTAGGTCATTTCTAATCTGAATTTCAAGCAAGAACACTCATTGCAATCTGACTATAGTTCAGGTCTACTTATTTCTTACAAGTAAATTTGATTGCCACCATATTATTATACATATTTCACCATTATTGTGATTTGGATATCCCCGAGAAAGCTATTTTTAGCCATGCAATCAAACCGTCTCCGAACAATCAAGCTTAATCTCCATTTAAAAATAAATCAACAACAATGTAGAATTATTTGACTTTCCCATTAGCTTTAGCTATTTAACAAAAAACTTTCTAATGAGAGTAAGACGATACTCTCAACTCACTGTGCATACAATATCAAGTGTATCTTGATACATTAGCATCTGCACAAATAAACAAATGCACAAATATTATTTTAACTTTGATTATTTTATAGTTTCAACAATATAATACATGTACAATCAAATAAATGTATACTTATAATTTTAATCATTCTTCTTAAGCAGTTTGACACAATTATATTAAGTTTTAACGAAATTGCCGCTGGTGGCGAGTTCCACTTGCTACATTTTTACAGTCTACTCTCTTGAATTTGGGAAGCAAACTCAGGTTATTCATCACATTGTGAACTTAACAATGGTCCAGGAAGATAAACAATTACACAGTGCACCTTCCACTGACCACCATTTCAATACATATTATGGTTTGCAAATGGTTACAAGACTTTTACAAGCCTAATCCATTTTTGTTCAATATCCAAAACTGGAGCTATCACTTAACCCATTACTTCATGAGCATTTTGTGAAAAATGGCTGTTTTCATTGAAAAGTCTCCCGTTACAAGTTCAAATTGCTATAATACTATAAAAACTGCTTCAACACTAATCAAACTTCAGGGCTCGAATTTAACACTCGCAAACTCGCAAAATGCTAGTTGAAAAATGATTTTGCCAGTTAGATTTATGACCACTCGCAATTTTTTGTGAGTTGAAGAAAAAACGGAATACGCTCGTCAGGAAAATCCGAAATATAAATGGGGCGTAATATTCGCATGTAGCCGAGTTATAAACTATGCGTGCACTTGCTGTCTGGTTTACATTTTCTATACCTTAACCTCGCTAAAAAAGTACACAAATTTAAACCAGTGCAAATGTCATTTTGTCCGTGTAAATCAAGCGTGATCGGAATAAAATGTCTAAACGAAAAATAACCAACTTCTTCCCACTTACTGAAGCAAATGTGTCTTCCGATAACAATACTCTGAGTACAGAAGATGATTCACAGTAATCAAAAGAAAGACAATCAGACCTTCAGTTAAAACGGTTAAACAAGAGGGCCATGATGGCCCTGAGGTCGCTCACCTGTATATAGGCCCCCCACCCCCAGGCCAATTTTTACCCAAGGGCTTTTATTTGTTTATTTGAACAGACTTGGTAGACACCCATAAGAAGATGTTTCATGCTAAACATCTAAGTTCTAGCTCATTGGGTTTTTTAAAAGAAGATTTTTAAAGCTTTTACTATACACATATAGTTAAAAAAAATGACACCCCTGGGGCAGGGCCAGTTTTGACCCCCTGGCTTTTATTTGAACAAACTTTGTAGATATTTACTTAAAGATGTTTCATGCTTAATATCTAAACTCTAGTTATTTGGGTTTTTTCAAAGAAGATTTTTAAGTTTTTGCTATACACATATAAGGAAAATCAATGACCCCCCCCCCCGGGCGGGGCCAGTTTTGACCCCAGGGCTTTTATTTGAACATACTTGGTAGACACCCATTAGAACATGTTTCATGCAAAATATCTTAGCTCTAGCTTATTGAGTTCTTTAAAAGAAGTTTTTTAAGTTTTTACTATATGCATATAGGGAAAATCAATGACCCCCTGGGGCGGGGCCAATTTTGACCCCAGGGCTTTTATTTGAACAAACTTGGTAGACACTCATTAGAAGATGTTTCATGCTAAATATCTTAGCTCTAGCTCTTTAGGTTCTTTAAAAGAAGATTTTTTAAGTTTTTACTATATGCATATAGGGAAAATCTATGACCCCCTGGGGCTGGGTCAATTTTGACCCCAGGGCTTTTATTTGAACAAACTTGGTAGACATTCACTAGAAGATGTTTCATGCTTAATATCTAAGCTCTAGCTCTTACGGTTCTTTAAAAGAAGATTTTTTAAGTTTTTACTATATGCATATAGGGAAAATCAATGACCCCCTGGGGCGGGGCCAATTTTGACCCCAGGGCTTTTATTTGAACAAACTTGGTAGACATTCACTAGAAGATGTTTCATGCTTAATATCTAAGCTCTAGCTCTTACGGTTCTTTAAAAGAAGATTTTTTAAGTTTTTACTATATGCATATAGGGAAAATCAATGACCCCCCGGGGCGGGGCCAATTTTGACCCCAGGGCTTTTATTTGAACAAACTTGGTAGACATTCACTAGAAGATGTTTCATGCTTAATATCTAAGCTCTAGCTCTTACGGTTCTTTAAAAGAAGATTTTTTAAGTTTTTACTATATGCATATAGGGAAAATCAATGACCCCCCGGGGCGGGGCCAATTTTGACCCCAGGGCTTTTATTTGAACAAACTTGGTAGAAACTCACTAGAAGATGTTTCATGCCAAATATCTTAGCTCTAGCTCTTTGGGTTCTTTAAAAGAAGATTTTTTAAGTTTTTACTATATGCATATAGGGAAAATCAATGACCCCCTGGGGCGGGGCCAATTTTGACCCCAGGGCTTTTATTTGAATAAACTTGGCAGACACTTACAAGAAGATGTTTCATGCCAAATATCTAAGCTCTAGCTCTTAGGGTTGTTTAAAAGAAGATATTTAAAGATTTTTCTTTCGGTTGCCATGGCAACCAGAGTTCTGCATGGAATTAAATTCTTTGAACAATTTTTAAAGGTGACCACCAAAGGAACATTCCTGTGAAGTTTGGATGAAATTGGCTCAGTGGTTTATGAGGAGATGTCATTTAAAGCAAAAGTTTACGGACGGACGCCGGACGGACGGACGCCGGACGAAAAGCGATCACAAAAGCTCACCCTGTCACTTTGTGACAGGTGAGCTAAAAATGGGAGAAAGAACTGCACGTCAGTCTTACGTACGAACTCAATGACGATGGAAATGTTGCCAAAATATTTTGTGCCGATTGTTGTGCGCATAATCCAGACCATACATCGTCGGTATGGCGACAATATTGCATTCTTATTTTTTTACATGTATATTTACATTTGATAAAGTTCCCTGCCCCCTATATCAAGTTTTGAGTAGAAAGTTACGTTGCTGATTCGTACCCCGGGCAGTTCGAACTCGTCCAAATAAATGACAATTTTAATTTTGTTATTCTCTATATCCAGCAACAACTTTGTCTTTCAGCACATCAAATAATTAAATTTATTTTGGAATTAAAAAATCATTGTCGTAAAAAGTGCTAGTTGAATTCAGTTTTTGCTAGTTAAAAATTTGTCCACTAGCAAAAAGTTGCTAGTGGCCCAAAAAATTAAATTCGAGCCCTGAAACTTGGCACAAATGTTGACTGTCCTTGAAACAACATGCTCAGGCTTAAATTTTCTGTTACCATGGCAACGAGGGGACATCTCAAAATTGCCAAAAATCACTATTTTGCATTGATTTTTTCCATCAAAATTGATTTCAAAGTGCTGCAACTTCTCAATGGATTGAGATAGAGTCAAATGCTTTTCAGCGTTGGTTACACGTTACCTTATGATCAATCTGGGGTCATTTATAGCCTCTCACAAGTCCAAAATTTTCTTGGCAATGAGGGGGACTCCGCCCCCCTTCAAACCCCCCAAAAGGGAGCACAACCCCCTTCTGGCAACCCCCTGATATATCTTTTGGTTGGGGGACGGGCCGAAAAAAGTGGTCAATTTTTTTAACATTTCTCAAACAAAAACAAGCGTTGGGGGCCTAAATAAGGCATTTTTTCAGCATTAGAGACAACAAAAAAGGGGGGGGTGAAAAAGGCGTTAAAAGGCGTGTATATCGCGTAATGGGTTAATGTGATTCATACCCCACCCAACCTTAAATGATTCACTCCACACCCCTACCTAACTAAGTGAAAAATTAGTGGTATGAAACTTATTTTAAACCTGACCAGTATTGTAATATGTTTCATCTGTGCACCAAAAATTATTGCAATTTGTTACCATGTTAATGAGTAATCATCTTGAAATCATACTTTTTAAAAAGATATTAATACTAATAAATAACAGTAACTGCTCTAAAAACAAAAATCTTTTATGATTATATATTTTAGCTACAGAACCATATTGAAATGAGCATTTTGCAAAATAAAGTAGTATTGCTTTTGACAAGACAAGGCTTTTCTTTCAAAAAGACCAAAAACATCTCCCGAGGTTCCTATTTTTAGTGACCTATCAGAATTTGAAAATTTCTGCTTAGCTGCTTGCTTTGTTCAAATTTCAGCTCGCATACCCACAAAATACAAGTTAACTATGAAAATTGCTAGTGACTAACACTTGCAAATTCTTTCACAATCGTTTTCAATTTAATAATCATCATCTAATGATCTATCGGCTATAATGATGTTTATACTATATCTGATTGACAGCTTATCGTGTGTAATCACTTGCAGCATATGTGTTTATATTTTTTTTACTAATTGTGTTTATAAATCCTGTGGTAAAATTAAGCATATGAAGAAGCCAAACTTTGTTATCTACGCTTCCAGCGGCAATAAAAATTTGTACTAGGACGCTGAATCAGCCATCACCAAAAACTCTATAGATACCAAAGAGGACTATTTTATTTCATTATTTACAACAGTATATTAACTTGTATTTCTACTAATTCCACTGTTTACTACTCCCTTTCACAACAATATAACATAACAAAACAGCAGTGTGCACAAGACTGGATGAAAATGATAATATGGCACTTATCTCCTGTTGTGTGTCTTGTTACATTATATCCCAGATCCAGTTTACAACTAGCAATATATCTGTGATTCTTTGTAAAAAATTAAATTCTACAGTACATAACATGTAAATACTTAAATAGTAGTAAAAAAGATCTAGGCTACAGAACACTACAAAAGTAGACCTTTATCAAACTACTTTCATTTCCAACATAAATGTGAACAAATTAAAAGACAACAATTTAGATAATGAGTGATTTTCAAATTGAGTGACACTTACTTTCCAAGTATCAATCAAAGTAAAGACACCAAATCTTAGATCAAATGAAATTTGTGTTGTTATTTTGTGTGAAAATAAGCTCTCATTAAGTAAAGTTCAAAACATGTGAACTTCATGTTTCAAGGTAAGTAAAAATTGGAAACAATTTTATGTCAAGGTAAGTAAAAATTGAAAACAATTTTAAATCATACCTTGATATCTTTCAATTTTCATCTCAAACACACTTCCATACATAAAACATCATTTATGATATTTCATACACATATGTTTATTTGTAATATCCTGAGGTGAAGAGTGTCCTTTGTCTCAGTAAACAGTAATGGAACTGGGTACTGTGTGAGTCAGAGTTAAACACTCAGATGTGTGAATCATCAGAACAAGAACTATTACAAAATATTAATAACAGTTAACACTTTAATTCTATAAAACCATGTTGAAACCAAAATGTTGTCAAATTAAAAGCTTCTTCCACTGTAGAATGTCAATTTCTCAAAATAACCAAGCTTCCCTTGTGTAAAAAAATCCTTTCTTCTCTGTAAACAAAGGGACCTCGAAAAATGACATGAACGTATTTTGAACCAATCAAATTCAGCGTCGGCAATTTGCCCGTGCTTGATCATGTCTGCAAATTTGACAAATTAGACCACGTAAATCAAAATTGCAGTGCTTTCTCCAAACCTTGCAAGAATATCAATCTTAAATACTGCTCTCCTGCAAATCTAGCTAAAATTTTAACCAATTTAATACAGGTGTTACTTGCAAATATGACTGATAATGTTAAATAAACATCCTACTTTTCAACGAAAACATCCCCAGTCATTGGCATTTGAATACGAAAGAACGTGCACCGCCAAAATTTTACAGAACCACTATTGACAGTCAGCGATCGCATATTTTTACACTCAAATGTGGTGGTTGGAATACACATTTAAATAGACAAACAAATATCAAGTGTCAATACTTACAAATAGAGCAAATATAAGTGAGTAATTTTCCTTTGGAAGACATGTGCTAGCGTCCCGCCATGACAAAGAACAGTTTGCCTCGTTTTGAACATGAATACCTAATTGCATTAATTAGATATGTAGCGCCATCTACAACGGGCACCTTGCTACGCGTAAAGGCGCCAATTTTGTATTCTTGCTGTTCACGTACCTGTTCACGTACCTGTATGGTATGCAATATGAGTTCAAAACTAGCCGCTACACTATTTAGAAAATATATATATATATATTTCAACGTCTAGAAAATTATTATAGCCGTTGAGATATGATTGAAAAGGCGTAGATTATCTATATATTTAGTTGTATTAATGTATGTGCTGGGATTGAGAAATATACATTTTAACCTCGGTAAATACACGTCGTGGTCTGCTACACAGGTCATCGGCAGAAGATTTGCAGCTTAGCTGGACTTCAATTAACCAAAGACACGGTTGGCAGGTTTAAGATCCTGTGCGCTCGTTTTTGTACAGAGGGCAGATTCTTACCACATTGCGTTGAAATATCGCATTCTATGAACATGTTGCCATTGTTTTGACTGAGTAGGCAGGGTCGACGAGGAAAGACAATTGAGTGCATGAGCCCCTGTAGTACAAAAGACGGCTTGAACGACAGCACCCTCTTCTGAAAACAACAGTCTTTATTAAGGCTAACCTTTTTCAGTACTGTCACCAGTTGCAGTATTTTAATATGGTGGCTGATTTGGAACACTTTAGTGCGTCTTGTTGTCGCTAGCGACAAAGCGGCAAACTGCGCGTTGCCACACTGTCGCCTTATCGTCCTGTCGCTAACGAAGCACACAAAACCGTGCGTTGTCGTGTTTAATAGTACCGTCCGTAGCTGACCATGCAATAAAGTATTTTATCACACACCCGTGCCGATTTTGCGACTCCGTAAATATGGTATTGCACGGCCGTGCATATATTTTGACGTGACGTCATTAGCGTTATACAAACATAGTGTAAAGACGCGCTAAATGTTAGCGAATGTTCTGACCTATAGTCCGATTGATAAATTCCATGACATGTTAATTTTCTAACACTACTAAGCTATGTGCGAATTCATCGATATTTTACAAGAATGTCTACGTTGATGTCTCATTTTTTCTATTTCGTTTATATTAATATCCTATATCACGAGATGAAGAATCACACCAGTAGATGTGATAGAATACGTAAATTTTCAAATTGTAATTTCCTGTCAGTCGATGTTCTCAGTTTATTAAGGTTTCTCAATATTTTCAATATAAAAATTTAACTAAACACGACCTGTCCAACATGGACATCGCGCTTCACTTTTCTCAGTCACGGGGGTGAACCATACATAAGGATCTCAAAATTGAGCACGTGTATTTCCGATGATCCCGATGGGCACTATAACTCATTATTATGCTTCAGAAATCCATATGTTATTTTTACTTAAAAGAAATTCGAATGTATTTTGTATTTCTACGCTCCTGACTTCTTCTGTATTTTTACTATTTTTGTATTGGATTTTCACGTGTGTTCTGGTGTAATGTGTATGTAACAGACTCATAGTACAAAGTTTTCGCGAACTCTGACAACAAAATGATACTGATCATTCAACAAACCCTTATTCATACAATTATTGAGCATTTTGGTTCAAAACAAATGTAGATTCGGGAAACGTAAAGATGATGAATTCTTGCATAGCATATTCTTTAATTTTCGATGTTCGATGCTGAGCTTACAAAAATGTATTACAAGACCACATTGTGCCTTTGTTGGCACTTAAATTGCATGCCTCGAGAAGAGTCAAACTATTTTAAGAAACTGAGCTTTTTAGTATAAAAGTAATTATTTTAATGCTATGTGCGATTGGTGACCGATTCTGCAGTATTTTTTCACCATATTTCTGCTGCGTTGCAAACGCACTAAGGGCTATTTTTGCATATTTTGACCTCTTTTTGGTAATTTACATTGATTGTCTACAAGTGCCGTCTGCATTGTGTTATTTATTGTCTTCGATCATTTCACAATATATGTTTTATATTACGTTTTATACATATATTTTAAAAGAATTTGTCTATGTTGGAAGGTCAGTAATACAAGCAATAATTATGAGTAAAGTATTTGGTGTAAGTCATAACAACAAACCACACAAGAATTATATATGAATGTTGTTGGCAAGTGTATGATCCGATATTACGTATTTTTATAAGGCTAAAAAAAAGAATCTTCTAGAAATATTATCATTCGTAATGTAAATGTTTATCCTAAATCATGTCATAAAAATATCCAAATATAAAGTTTCTATTTTTTCCTTTATAAAATTATCTAAAATACTTATAAAGGAAAATGTGCCCATTGTAGACCGACCCCCCTTGAAATATGTGTTCCATATACATGTATGTTAATCTGAATGATTAACATGCATGCTGAAATGTATAACAAAGGCTTTATAAAGGCTCACAATATTCCAAAGTCTGTTCACAATTCCAAATTGCCAATTTTACAACTGAAGATTACTTTGATTACTGTCACAAAAAGTATTACAACAAAATTTTCAAAGCTTTATTTTTGGGCATGGGGATCGAGCGTAACAATTTAGGGTTTTTACCCCAAAACATTCCAAGTTATAAGAAAAATTGATACATGTAATTGAATATTTTTCTTTATATTTTTTCCACAATTTAGCCTTGGCCTTTGGTAGAGAACGAAACACGTAATGATTAAACGGACTGTGCAAGATATTCTCTGTTCAGAAAGGTATTAAATGAGAAGGACTGTCACTTCTTTTCTCAGTGATAACAATTACATAGCGTTTGTCGGAATGCAAATTTGAAATAGTTCCCTACTTCACGAGTTGCGTCATCAGGTAATAATTACTGCGTTAACAACCACAGGTACATGTAAAGTTCCAAAGTTCTTGGTACCATACGTGTACGCATATGGACATTGAAAAATTCCCCCTAGGATCGTGCTAGCATCGGGGCCAGCATTTCACCTTTCATAATCTAGACCATTGTCGGATACCCACGATTGATAAACATGTTACATAACATGCAATCTGATGAATGTTAATGGTTCGGCCGTGGGTATCCGACGATGAATCTAGACCTAATTTGCACATTGCGCATAGGCCACCAAATACCTAGGCGATTTCAGAGGGTCCAATTTTATTAAAATATTAATACAAATATTTTTATAAAATTTATCAACAGTAAAATTATATTGATTTCATTTTTATATGGTTGATTCCCGAAAAAGTTGTAACATAGAATGTCTCGGTTATTTAATACACATGAATAATTTACATAAACAGAATAAAATGTTCAGAAACAAAATATTATTTTGGTTTTATCCATTTAGCAATGCTTTTTGTGCATGCATCATTCGCTTTAATTAATTTAATTACCATGTTCATAAAAGCATTTTTCCAGTATTCTTTTGTTAAATTCAAACAATAATTTTTATATCACATATATAGCTTTATAAACTTTAAAGGATAAAAATACATGTACATTGATATTTATAATATTATACATGGCAAAATTATACATATAAAATTTACGGTGTAAGGGAGATAACATCTTAAACGAAGTTGTCTACCGTAAAAGTAGACTGGGGAACAGTTTTAAGCTTCCGATTTGTTTGCACATGCGCAGAAATTAACTTACACAGTAATGGCGACATGTGCTCAAAATATTTGTTGATAAAATGTTGTGCCAGTATTCTTCCGTTACACTTGCTTTTGAGGTCTAATTAAGTATCGCAAATAAAATTGCTATTTGTCCAGGCTATTTTTATACTCTACAGTAGTTGACACTTTATAAAATGACTTTGAAAATATGACAAACGATTAGACAACGTGGCTGAAGTCTAAAAAAGTTGCGCAAGTGCAACATATTCTGCAGAATATGTTTTCTATACTGTCGTTTTGAATGCCATATTGTTAAGTGAGGAAACATACCAATATGTATTAACGATTTGACAAACTGCCTTTGTTAGAAGGTATCTCTGATAAAGGCAAAAATACTGTATTGTTGAGATTTTATTTGCTAATAGTTCTTGGTTTAAACAGACTGTTTGTTTGATTCATTTTTGATATTTATTGAAATTAACAATATGTCTACAGCAATGACATCTGTATCCCAGGATGAGACTGAAAAGTTTCAGTCTAAGGCTGTGAATCCAAATATATCGGAACAGGCACCCGTAGAAAATGTATGGGCCAAACGCACCCTTGAAAAAAAGTTATCTGCTAATACAAATACATTAGATACTAAACAAAAAGCAGATGAAACAGCAGAGGTGAAAGTGCCTCAAGGAAAAACATCAGATGATGAGTTTCAAGAGGTGAAGAATAGAAAAGAGAAAAAAGATGAGCGCAAAGATGACAAAAGTAGGAAAGTTGAAAAGAAAGACAATGATAAAAAAGAAACAGAAAAGAAAGAGAAAAAAGGTGATAAAGATGAGAAGAAAGAAGAAATAGTGAAAAAATTTGATAATGTGAACTATGTTGAAGCACCATTGCCAAAGACAAATCCATGGGGTGTATCAAAGTCTTCTCCTGTTGTCCGAAGTCAAAGTTCAGAAGCAGGTAAGGAATAATGATGCATTTATCTGTTTTCTGTAATTTTCATTTATTTTGTACAAATAACCAGTGCTTGGAATTTGACTCATTTGCTTGTGATGACAAGTCAAATCAGCTGCAGGAATCTGGACATACAGAAAATGAAGCCCATGCATCAGACAGGACAAGTGGAAAATCATTTAGGTAGAAAAGTGAACATTCTGTCAACCATGGGTACAGCTGAAAAATACATACTGGAAATAAAAGCTTGGTTTTACGTTTTCCTTTGTTAATGCACACATTTACTATGTTCATTCTGTCAGTCTTTTACTGATGTGTGGAAAATTGTCTCTTTTCTGCAGAAACATCTATAGTTATAGTTGTCCAGTTTGTCATTGATTGTTAAATATATTTTAAATAGTTTCAAATTGTTTTTATTATGATGTAATATAACATCTGATTGATAGCTTATGGTGTGTTATTGGTTCCTGGCATATGTATTTATATTTGCTTGTTTACTATCAACTATGTTTATGCGTTCTTGTGCAAAATTAAGGATATACATAATCCCAGCTTTGTAATCAATGCATCTTACAATAAATAATCATACCAGGACGCCAGATCATGCATACCGAGAACCCTAGAAACACATTCAAATGATTTTCACTGTTCCTACTTTGAAATTTGATACATTAACAGCGATTTTTCCCTAAATTGTGAGTTGATATGGTACCATAACAATTAAAAAGAAATCCAATTTTTTTCTTAAAATAGTGATAATTTTATTATTTTTTGCCCTGATTGAAAATGGATTTTCCATTTGCTATAAATAAATTTTGTATTGTATTATAGTCACTATTTCATGAGCATGACTGTCACCTAATTTGTATTTATTCCCTTCTCAAAAGCAATGCAAATAAATTTCCCAAATGTTAAGCAGACAGCAATTGCTTGGCCAACCTGTCAACAGTCTCTGCGAACATCGATGGTCTCTTGTTGTCAATATGTTTTGACATCAGAGATTACTGAAGACCGTTGTTTAGTAGTAGGATATTACCTTTGAAAACATAAATTACGCATAGAAATATGTACAAAAATTTAAAAGTTAATCAATTGCTTATATTTATGTTGATATGAAGTTAATAAAAGTAATCACATTATCTTTTCCACATTCTTTTGAGACTGGAGACCATTGAAGACTGGAGACTGTCAATTTGCAGGCTCTTCAAAGTGGAACAACATGACAAATTTTTATTTTGTTAATTTACTGTTAGTGTTTAAGTTAATGTACCTTCAGCCCTTAAAAGTTATTCAAAAGCACACAGCTGTAGATAAAGCCCACAAATTTTATTGTTTTATGGATTTATGCAAAACTTTCTGTAATTGAGGACTTGTCCCATTCGAATTGGAACACAAAAGATGTATTGGCACTGAGTCCCAGGTACTCAGTAAGGTAGGAAAAATTGCTTACACTGTGATAAAGTTAAGTTTTGTTCCAAAAATAACATAAGTTTTTTTTAAACTTTGAACTTTGTTCAGTTATTTGTAACACTGTTTAATTTAAGTTGCTGACACATGCTAAAATTACTGTGTTTTTTTAGCTGTAGTTTCTAATCAAAAGACAAAAGCAAAAAGAGAAATCCAATCAAGAAAATCGTACTGAAAATTTTATTTCAAGACAAAATCAAGTTGATTTTTCTGAACAAAAATTAGTGTATTTGCTGTTAAACTTTGAAAATTAAAAAAAAATCCAAGTAAGTTTTGTCATAATTTTGCCTTGCTAGTCTTCTGATCATGAAAAAGTAGTCATATATTATGTTAAGTTGTTGAAAATAATTGAATACTACCTTTATTTTCAATACTTGTACTGGTTAGAAAATTGCCGACATTATTATGAAGTTTTGAAATTTTGAATAAGCACAAAGTCTGATATGTAAATACAAGTTGAATTAATGAAGAAATAGCTGTATATTGGTGGTCAAAGGCTAATGACTTTAAATTCCAGCAGGTTGGAGGTAAATTCCTCAAAATAATTTGAAAGGTCCTGATAAATTGGAATAACATGTACTGTAGATACTTAAAAATTTATTAGCAGTGTTTATTTCCTGACTAGAATTTCAGTTTGTGACTTTTTAAATGTAAATTTGAGCTAAATAGTAAAAAGCCATACTTATATAAGATTTGTCTCGTTTCCTTTCAGATTGATTATACAACCACCTGGTTAAAATGCGCCCCATTATAGAGCTAACCTCAGTCTCATAGGCCTTAGCACCCCATTAAAAAATTATTTTTCCCCAAAAGAAAATTTATAACACATAAATAGTTTGTTTATACCAATTTATTTCGATAGTGCTGGAATTGAAGCACTCTGAAATCTGTTCCTGGAACTTAGCAATGGATGCAAAGTTTTTTGCTTAAGGAAACAAGGGCTTGCTCTGACAGGGATTTAACCCAAGCGGCCAGCAATCCTTAGATTATCGGTACTAGTCTGACACATAAACCATTAGACCACACCACCAAAAAAAGTTCCGCAAAGAACCTCATGAGTGGCAGTAAGAAGTTAAAAAACACATTATTTGTCCATTACTGCTAATGCACAAAAATTGTATTCAATATTTGTCAGTTAACATGCATGAAAAGGGTAAAAAGTTGATAAACATTGCTGAACTAATTGAAAATTTCTTGTTGGGTCCCAGGGCTTCAGCTAATGGAAGTTTGGGAGTCATTTACTCCTTGATTTTGGCTTCTGACTTCCAAAATTTAATGTTTTTTCTTCTTTATCTATCTAATGTGACTTCCAATGTCAGACAATTTGCAGTCTCTGACTTCCAAATTTCGGAACTTATTGGAAGCCCTGGTTGGGTCCAATAGGTTAACAAAAATACTGGTTTATAAATGTAAAAGATATTTGTGTTAACTGTGTTATTCAAACTGATCACTTTCATCATTCCAAATATGCCATAATTATTCCCCCTTTTGAAGAAGTGGTTGGTTCCTTCATTATGGTGGCCGATTTCTGCCATTTCTTGTCTTTGTTCCTCAAAAGGAGAAGACACGATAATAGACCCACTAATAGTGTCTTCCCCTTTGACATTAGAGGGCGCGGACACTAAGACACAATATATTTTAGGGGAAGTAACAATATTTTAATAGGCGTAGACACAAAATCTTTTTCTGTATAATTATCGTGACGGCAGGTGAAGATCTTCAAATTGGTGCCCTATATTTGTTGTGTCTTTGCCTGAAAATGCGAAAGGCTAAGACACAATAATTGGCCAATTTATTTTGTCTTTGACTCTCAGGGCAAAGACACGACAACATGACTTGATAAATTGGCCAATTATTGTGTCCTTGTCTCGAAGACACAACAGGGCAAAAAACCCTTCTTTGTAGAGGCCGAATTTTTGCGATTTTAAGGTATTACAGGTGAACAAAAATGGTAGCACCTAAATAATGTCAATCAACATTTATTTTAAATACCAAAAATGAGTCTTGTGTTTCGCTGGGAATATATTTGAAATATCTACTCTATTACTATTGTAATGCAAAATTACACTGATTTCACTGGTGGCGACGCTTTTTGTAATGGATGATTTGATTAGTTAGTTTAAAAATAGCTTTATTGGAAAATCCAAAACAGAGTCACTGACTGTCAGATGTACATGTAAACAAAAAATATCTGAAAGAGGAATTACTTTAATTACTGAAGTTTACAATAAGCTATGCAGGGACTACCTTGGACTGAAAATTTAGGGTGACTTCTCCCTTCAGGAAAAATAGGGAGAAGCTTTGAAATTTAGGGAGAAGTGATCATCAAATCGAGTTATATCATTGGATTTTTTTTCTTATTTTATTTCACAAAATATACATGTACACCTTTATATGGACATGCATATAAAATATACTCGATACTGCAGTGATTTTTTTACAAACTCATCAGTGTGGGTCCTAGGACTCGCTGGGCTATAAATCTATGAGTCCCAAAATTTAGCCGACTAATCCAAGCTACAAGGCTTAATATTGCTTTAGTGATATGAAAGGTATATTATCAATGGAATGAAGAAAAAATGAATTTGATTTCTAAATTAATTACAATGCTTCTGATACTGAAATTATTCAAAACTGTCAAATAAATTTAATAAGTTTATTTCCATTTATTTAGTTTGAGATTATTCAAAGCTTTATTCCTTAATATTTTTATGCTTATCTATAGTAAATAGAGGATACTGAATGAGTGTAGGTTTAATACTAAATTTATTGAACGAGTTGAATAAAATCATATTGTGCTCGCCTCTCTGCGAGCCTCTGGCGAGCTTATATTGTTTTATTCAACGAGTTTAATAAATTTAGTATTGAATCTACACAAATATAATATTCTATTTATCACATATATAAAATAAGAACGGTAAACTTTTAACAAGAGCCTTTTTTATTTGATGCGCCTATAGTGTAAGGCTAACATAAGCGCGCTGTAACGCTATGTTTATAGCGCAAATGACGTCATGTCAAAGTGTTATTACACTAGTGTAATATATCGTTTTTATTAAATGGCTTTATTACACTCCTGCGCTGCGGTTTATGTGATAAAGCACATTATTACTTCTTATCTGTAGAAGATTTGCAGACCTAGAATATGATTGACATAACTTGAAAACAATTTGGTATTTATTACCAAATTCCTGTCAGACGGAAACGCTACTCAGAAAAAGTTGCTCCAAAGAATCCAAAATTGAAACTTTGCTCCCACAGGAAATCTGACCCATACTGAGGTGAGAGTAAAAAAATCAGAGGATACTGGGCTCTGGAAATAAACAAATGTTGTATTGGTAATTTTGAATCGCAAGACTAGTTGGCATTTGATTTACATCAACACAACATTTTTAGCTCACCTGTCAAAAGTGACAGGGGAGCTTTTTGTGATCGCTTTTCACGTCCGGCGTCCGGCGTCCGTCCGTAAACTTTTACTTTAAATGACATCTCCTCATAAACCACTCAGCCAATTTCATCCAAACTTCACAGGAATGTTCCTTTGGTAGTCACCTTTAAAAATTGTTCAAAGAATTCAAATCCATGCAGAACTCTGGTTGCCATGGCAACCGAAAGAAAAAACTTTAAATATCTTCTTTTAAAAAACCATAAGAGCTAGAGCTTAGATATTTGGCATGAAACATCTTCTAGTGAGTGTCTACCAAATTTGTTGAAATAAAAGACCTGGGGTCAAAATTGGCCCCGCCCCAGGGGGTCATTGATTTTCCCTATATGCATATAGTAAAAACTTAAAAAATCTTCTTTTAAAGAACCCAAAGAGCTAGAGCTAAGATATTTAGCATGAAACATTTTCTAATGGGTGTCTACCAAGTTTGTTCAAATAAAAGCCCTGGGGTCAAAATTGGCCCCACCCCGGGGGGTCATTGATTTTCCCTATATGCATATAGTAAAAACTTAAAAAATCTTCTTTTAAAGAACTCAAAGAGCTATGGCTAAGATATTGAGCATCAAAACATGTTCTAATAGGTGTCTACCAAGTTTGTTCAAATAAAAGCCCTGGGGTCAAAATTGGCCCCGCCCCAGGGGGTCATTGATTTTCCCTATATGCATATAGTAAAAACTTAAAAAATCTTCTTTTAAAGAACCCAAAGAGTTAGAGCTAAGATATTTAGCATGAAACATGTTCTAATAAGTGTCTACCAAGTTTGTTCAAATAAAAGCCCTGGGGTCAAAATTGGCCCTGCCCCGGGGGTCATTGATTTTCCCTATATGCATATAGTAAAAACTTAAAAAATCTTCTTTTAAAGAACTCAAAGAGCTGTGGCTAAGATATTGAGCATCAAACATGTTCTAATAGGTGTCTACCAAGTTTGTTCAAATAAAAGCCCTGGGGTCAAAATTGGCCCCGCCCCAGGGGGTCATTGATTTTCCCTATATGCATATAGTAAAAACTTAAAAAAATCTTCTTTTAAAGAACCCAAAGAGCTAGAGCTCAGATATTTAGCATGAAACATCTTCTAATGGGTGTCTACCAAGTGTGTTCAAATAAAAGCCCTGGGGTCAAAATTGACCCGCCCCGGGGGGTCATTGATTTTCCCTATATGCATATAGTAAAAACTTAAAAAATCTTCTTTTAAAGAACTCAAAGAGCTATGGCTAAGATATTGAGCATCAAACATGTTCTAATAGGTGTCTTCCAAGTTTGTTCAAATAAAAGCCCTGGGGTCAAAATTGGCCCCGCCCGGGGTCATTGATTTTCCCTATATGCATATAGTAAAAACTTAAAAAATCTTCTTTTAATGAACTCAAAGAGCTATGGCTAAGATATCTAGCCTCAAACATGTTCTAATAGGTGTCTACCAAGTTTGTTCAAATAAAAGCCCTGGGGTCAAAATTGGCCCCGCTCTAGGGGGTCATTGATTTTCCCTATATGCATATAGTAAAAACTTAAAAAATCTTCTTTTAAAGAATCCAAAGAGTTAGAGCTAAGATATTTAGCATCAAACATGTTCTAATAGGTGTCTACCAAGTTTGTTCAAATAAAAGCCCTGGGGTCAAAATTGGCACCGCCCCGGGGGTCATTGATTTTCCTTATATGTGTATAGCAAGAACTTAAAAAATCTTCTTTGAAAAAATCCAAATAGCTAGAGTTAGGATATTAAGCATGAAACATCTTTTAGTGAGTGTCTACAAAGTTTGTTCAAATAAAAGACCTGGGGTCAAAATTGGCCCCGCCCTGCGGGTCATTGATTTTCCTTATATGTGTATAGCAAAAACTTTAAATCTTCTTTGAAAAAACCCAAATAGCTAGAGTTTAGACAATAAGCATGAAACATCTTCTAGTTAGTGTCTACAAAGTTTGTTCAAATTAAAGCCCTGGGGTCAAAACTGGCCCGGCCCCAGGAGTGTCATTGTTTTTAACTATATGTGTATAGTAAAAACTTAAAAAAAAAATCTTCTTTTTAAAAAGCCCACTGAGCTAGAGCTTAAGATGTTTAGCATGAAACATCTTCTTATGGGTGTCTACCAAGTTTGTGCAAATAAAAGCCCTTGGGTTAAAAAAATTGCCTGCAAGTTGGGGGGTGGGGGGGAGCCCCTAATATAACAGGTGAGGCCCCCG
>NW_026854694.1:0-47297 GCF_026571515.1 Ruditapes philippinarum | reverse complement strand
TTTGTTTGGGTGTTTATTATGACAGAATTTAGACCATGGTTTGTATTGTTGTTATTATGACAGAATTTAGACCATGGTTTGTATTGTGTTATTATGAAGATATTTAGACCATAGGTTTTATTGTTGTTATTATGACAGAATTTAGACCCATGGTTTGTATTGTTGTTATTATGACATAATTTAACCCATGGTTTGTATGATTGATTTGCAGACTTTAGACCATGGTTTTTGTATTGGGTTGATTATGAAGTTTAGGACCAAGGCTATTTAATTGTATTTGTTTTATGAACAGAATTTAGACCAATTTTTGTACTTTTTTTGTATGAAGCTTTTTAGGACCAAGGTTATGTTGATTTGATTATGACAGATTATGCCCAAAGGTTAGTATTTCTTTTGATTATGACAGATTTTTGATTACGTTTAGACTCATCACTCATCCAGCTTTTTGTTTTATGCAAAATTAATTATACAGGGTATTAATATTTTGGGTAAGTTTTGGTTTTGAATAAATTTAGCCCAAATTATATTGGTTTTTGCTATAATTTTAGTTTGATTCTTGTTTTTTTTTAACAGCACTAAATTTAAAATATTTTTAAAGTTCATTTCTATTCATAGTAGATATTGATAGTTATTGAAAGGAAATTTGATTTGATTTGAATTGATCTACCATAGGCTTTATGATAAATTCATTTGTATTTCAGAGCCCACTTTGCAAACATTTGCATTGGTTTTATCTGCACTACGACCACCTAAGTCTGACAAACCTATACCTTACAAACAAGGTAAGAAATTTTATGTGACATTTATTTTAATGTTGTGAAGTTCCTTTCCATGTTATAGTTACAGAATATGTTCTTTACTATGAAAACAAATGTGAAATGATGAAGTATATAAAATTGACTTATAAAATTTTTCTACATTATGGGATTTACTTGGAGTAGATTAATGTTGAATAATTTTGTATTTTTTATTATTATCAAATTCTTGAAAAACACATGATGCCTCAGAAATTAATTAATGTTTTTGTTTTATTTTTAAGAAAGGTCAAATATGTATTTAATAATGCTTTAATAATGGATTAAGAGCATGTTAAATGTTAAATAAGTGAAGAGTGTAATGTACCAAATCACTATAACTACGCAGTATACCAACTACCATAGAGCAAAAGAAGCGAAAAATAATTTATATATGGCCAATGAATATTGGGCCTTTAAATAGGTCTTTATTCAGTTTGAGCGTTATAAAGGTCCCATTATAGCTCTCTTGTTTATAGAACTAGCTTGGTTGGTTTAGATAATACTGTTTTTTTCTGCAGGTCTTCATATTGTCAGTGACATACAAATGAAATCATAACGTATATGAAGCACGAGGGGCTTGATAAATACCGGGTTTGATCATCCGAAAGGTAATATGTCTTAACATTTATAATAACATGGGTGGTAATAAAAAAATTAAACAGTGAAAATGAATTATCTTTTAAAGTAATCCAACCAATGCAAAGTTCAAAATAAAGAGTAATTTATATCAACCCAATGCAAAGTTCAAAAATTTCAATTTCTTTAAAGTATTTATTGATAAAAAAAAGACTAATGAAGGCTATGGAATATCAGAAACGTATGTCTTTGATAAAATTACTGAAAGCTGACCCACTTTGTTTCGTGTGTTTCACATTCCTTATTCTTTTTATTAAGAGACTGATTTGTTGGACGTGGTAGAAAAATTTAGAATATCTTATAATTTGAACTTATGCTGTAGTTTTGTCTTCTTTACTGATCAGTTTATTGTGTTTTCTACTTATTTGATTATATGACAAATGATCGTGAACACTGAATCTAATGGTCATTTGTTTCATTGCTGATTTAGATATCTTATGTCAGATAAGTAGTTGCTCTCTTGTAGTGAAGTAGTTAAGTTATTTGTTTATTATTACTGGTTAGTTATCCAGGATCACATGTTCAGTGAATCAACAGCTGAGATACTACCCCAAAATGTGTGTTAAAAGCTTAACATAAACCAGAAAAATATCATATTGTTATATTGTTTTACATATCAGTTTGCAGCTCCATGCCTCCAAATGAGCCAAAACATTTTAAGAAAATCAACCTTGAGAAAAATGTACTAAGATTTTAAGAAAATTAAAAGATGTTCACAAGTCAAGAAATAATTTTCATTCTATATGGAATTTCTGTATTCTCATATGCAATTAATGACCGATTTTGCAGTGTTTATCACCATATTTCTGTTGTGTGACTAACACACTAAGGGCTATTTTTGCATATTTTTACCTATTTTTGGTTATTTATGTATATTTTTTGTCCATTTGCAATGTGTATTTTACTTTCTTTGTTCAACTGACAATATTTTACTTTAAAAAACATTTCAAAACATTCCATGAAAATGAGAATGAATCTAAGGTGTGCCTTTCAACTTATTTGATATCTATGCTGTATAAGTAAACAACAGCTGTATTTCTTCATATAATCCTCGAGTATATTTGCCATTTCAGAACACTTTTTATTTGAAGCACTGAAGGAAGTAAGTACACGGTTTTTATCAGTTTTTGTGCTTAACATTTTACTTCTTTACTACATAGTCATAAAGATCTGCCTAAATAACTGCATGTAGAACCAGTCAAAGTTTTTTCTCAGTCACTTAAATTATAGTTCATGGTTACTTATAAAAATGCTTCCTAAATTTCAATCAGTCAAAGGTTATTATTCTTACACATTACTTATGTTTTACTAGTGATGACATTGTGCAAAAGGAGCCACCATGCCCAAGTGGTTAAAGTCTATGACGTTAAATCAACTGCTCCTAATGGTATTGTGTTTGAAACCTAACGGGGACTTTTGATTCCTGTCTGTAAGGTAGCTATCTAGCTAGCTTATGGAAAATTGGTTTTACACATGTGCCGACTTGTGCCTGAAATGGTGCACAGAGGTGCACCTAATGTCTTCCTTCTACAGTACAAGCTGGAAAGTCACCATAAATACAATTTTTACAGTTTCAATGGGACTTAAAATAACAACAAACTAAATGTTAAGGTATTAAATACGCAAAATATTGTTTTTTAATACATATCAAATCTTTATGTCTGAAATTACTTTCAGTGTAAAAAGTTTAACGATATAGGTGTTGCGGAGATGTTGTATAATGTACGGGAAGAGATGGGCTACAACTACATCTCTACATCATTCTTTGAGGACGAGAACTTCTTGTAAGTAGTGCGGTACCTGTCATACCTTTACCATACTAGATTTATATGTTAAATTATTTATCTCTATCTGTCAATGTGGTTTCAACTCATTTCATTTTGACATTTTTTCATTTGAAGGCATTTTTTTTTGCACAGAACATGTGGTGTGTTTGTTAAAAAAAGTATATACTTCATATATGGTTCATAACTTCTTTGTGCATAATGGGATTCTAAATGAATTTGTAAACAAAACCACCATTCACTTTGGAACTTCAAACTTTGTACATGTATATTAATATATGTTGATGAGTTTTACACTCTTTTCCAGGTCCTCATGACATTCATTAGCTTTTTAGATTAAGTTTTTGTTTATCGTCATATGGCAATATTTATGCCACTGAAATATGAGATGTGTAAAAAATTTAATATGTGGATTTATCCTGATGAGTTGCAGCTGCCTGTCACAGCCAATTTTGAGTCAAAAGGTGAAGGTCCAGTGCTGAGAAAAATGGAGTGCCGTGCTCCTTGGTCGGCCGCTTTCTGTTACATACATTTTGAATATGCTTTATAAAACCACAGAGTGCTCCCTTCTTGATAGTTGATCATTTTAATAGATCATTTATCTATCACATAAACTTCATTTTTAGCTCGACTATTCGAAGAATATGAGAGCTATTGTAGTCGCCTGCGTCGGCGTCGGCGTCAGCGTCCGCGTCGGCGTCTGCGTTGGTTAAAGTTTTTTGTAAAGTCAAATATCTTAATTATTACTTGAGATATGCAATTGAAACTTACAATACTTATTTATAGTAACAAGGTACATCAGATTGACAAGTTGGATAACTCTGCCTACAATATTGACAGAATTATTTCCCTTTTTAACTTAGAAATTTTGGTTAAAGTTTTTTGTAAAGTCAAATATCTCAATTATTGCTTGAGATATTCAATTGAAACTTACAATACTTATTTGTAATAACAAGGTACACCAGATTGACAAGTTGGATAACTCTGCCTACAATATTGACAGAATTATGCCCCTTCTTAACTTAGAAATTTTGGTTAAAGTTTTTTGTAAAGTCAAATATCTCAATTATTGCTTGAGATATTCAATTAAAACTTACAGTCCTTATTTATAGTAACAAGGTACATCAGATTGAAAAGTTGGATAACTCTGCCTACAATATTAAACAAAATTATGCCCTTTGGAACTTAGAATTTTGGTTAAAGTTTTTTGTAAAGTCAAATGTCTCAATTATTGCTTGAGATATTCAATTGAAATTTAAAATACTTTTTTTATAGTAACAATGTACATCAGTTTGCAAAATTGCATAACTCTGCCTGCAATATTTGCAGAATTATTTTGCCCCTTTGAAACTTAGAAATTTTGGTTAAAGGTTAAAGGTTTCAAAGATATTTACTTGAAACTTTACACATGCACTTAGCGTCATAATTGGAAGGTCATAATTGTATGTCACTGACCAAGTTCCATAACTCTATCTTGCATTAAGGCTGATTCATATCCCCTTTTATACTTAGTCTCTTGGTTAATGTTTACATGCAAGTTTTAAATATCTCAATAACTAATAAAGATATTTATTTAAAAACTTCACATATGATTTAGGGTCATAATTGTAGGTCACTGACAAAGATCCATAATTCTATCTTGCATTTAGGCGGATTTTTCTCACCTTTTTTCAACTTAGAATTCATGAGGTAAAGTTTTGCTTGTAAGCTGTTATATCATCAACTACTGAAGGGTTTGTGCCTTTTTTGGGAAAATTTTATGCATTCATGATAATAAAGCAGTGATTTACTTGATAAAACATCTTAATAACAAGCCTTTGTACCTTTTCTGTCAAATTTATGTATTCATAGGTAATTAATATTATTGTACTCAATAAAACACCCTTGTGACATTTCCTTCCGAATAGTCGAGCCAATACTGTATAATTAGACTCTCTCTAAGGTCTATAACATGAATTTATAAAAAAAAATTAGCCCTTTGTGAACTTAAAAAATTTAACATTATCAAGGCTCTTTTACTATCAAGCACTTAGAATAGTCGAGCATGCTGTCCTACCGACAGCTCTTGTTTAGGATAATCATAAGGCATTCTATGCCTCAGAAACATACTAACTTTTCTTTCTTCAGAAATGGATATACATAAGTTTTATAATGTTTTGATAATGGTTTAGAGTATGTTAGAGACTTATCACCTGAAGAAAGTGGTATTGAATGTGAAATAATTTGTCATACAAATAGCAAAATGTAAACCAAGTACTATTTTGATTTCCATACCAAATTACATAACTTAAAACTTTACTAATAATTAACAAAAGCAACTGAAGTTTAAGGTATTTATTGTACTTGCCAATAGTGGAAATTCTGGAAACTATGACCAGTATACCTAAAAGATAAGTTTTTTTTCAAAAAAATAAAATTTAAAAGCATTTCTGGAGCATAATGGGCCTTTAAACTTTTTTTGATATTTTTAAAAAACATTCCAAAAATGTTATTAAATAATCTAAAATAAAACTTATGTCACTTATGTAATGATGTATTGTTTCATTTTTATTTAATACAGTGGTACCCTGCTTAGAATGTATGCTTTGACAGAGAACTCTGATAAATTGATGGAATTCTACAATAAAGAAAATACTTATGTAAGTAAAAAATAGAAAAAAGAACTTGACTCTGTATGAGTTAAAATAAGATAAAATTGTAGACACCTTTAATAAAGTTACCATCATGTGAAATGGTTAACATAATAAAGTTAGAATTCATCTTTGATAAAAGGTTAGTCAGTTGTGAAGTTAAGTAGCAAAATATTGTTTTTGGAATAGTTTAAAAGTGGATTTGTCTATAATGCAAAGTCTGTAATTCAATGTATAATTAAGTTGATTGTAAATAGTATCAGACATAATGACAAACCATTAAAGAATGATAATTATTATATGGATGTTGTTTGCAAGTGTGTTAAACATGATACAATATTAATACATATATTTGCATAGCAGATACTTTTAAACAAAATATTATTATCCGTTCATACTAACTATACTAATTTTATCAACATTTACTTCTTAAAACAATTATTCATAAGAATTTTGAAATGATACATTTCTTTCGTTTTTATCAATATTTGAAATACTTATGAAAAAAATGCCCTTTGTAGACTAATCTACTTTAAGGTCTATTATTTGATACTCACCCTGGCATTGGCATCACACTTTGGTTAAGTTTTAAGTTTTTGTTATGTTTGTCATTTTAGCATACTATTTCTTCCTTTGTTCCTTGAGCATATTTTTGAAAAATCTTAAATGGTTAATTCCTTAAATAGAATATTGGTTGTTTCCCCTCCTGCTACCTACTGACAGAAATCACAGCTACCCAAAAAGTTATTGACTAGAAAAAATAATATGTTATTTTACTAACTGTGGCAATGAGAATCACATATTTATATCTATCTCATGTTTCTTTGATTGTATATTACAAACTGAGATATATGTTTGATAAAACTGAAAATATGGTTCTTACCTTTTAAACAGATGCTAAACATTCACAACTTGTTTTGAACTCCGTATAATTTTGACAGAAAAAAATTATTTTGGATATAAAAAATATCTACCGACCTACCTACCCTACCCAAATTGTCATGGGTCATTGGGTAAGTGTGTGGGGTTTGGGGGGGGGGGGGGGGACAAAGATAATTTTAAGACTTGCCTTATACATTGAGTGTGCCTTCTGATAAACTTTGTCTATTTCATAACACCAAGATACATGTAAAATATACATATGAAAGTAAGTGAGGGGCACTCTAATATTGTAACTACGTTTTGTATTATTCCTGATTTAGCGCAAAGTCATTGATGTATTTCATATAAATAAACACTTGAAAATTAAAAATTATAAGGTGCCATGTACTTAACAAAAACCTTTGACAATGGAATTACCATATATAACATAGCACTTGTTTTTTGTTTTTTTTTATTAAAAAAATATTTTTATTTCAGAATAGTTCTTTAACTTTTCCTGTTATACTGGCAGTTTTAGATAACATTGAAACACACAGTGCATACCAGTATTTGCCACAGCTTTGGGAAGGTTTGTTATTACCTTTACTAATAGTATTAAATATCTCATGTGACAGAGTAATGGTCTTGTGCCAATATTGGGTCGTATTTGGCCATATTCCTCATCCAAAGTATATATTTTTTCCCTGTTTCTGAAAAATATTCCCCTTAAATTTTTTTTTTCTAAATTCATTTTTTCAATTATGCAATAGCGTTTTTTTAGACAAAATGGACATTGTAGTTTGAAAAAGTTATAGACTTATATAAAAAAAAATATATTGACTTAAAATGGACTGTTTAATCTGCTTCTGAATTTCGACCTTTTTCCCTCTATGATGCCATTTTTCCCCTCTCCATTGGCTCTGTCACCATTTCCCTTAAAGTGAAAAATATCATTTCTTCAAGAATAAATTTTTTTGCTAGATGTCTGATTGTTTTGAGAAAAAGATCCTTATTGTATTGAAATGATTGGATCTGTGATCTCAATTAACTATAAAGCAACCTTCAGCTTTTATTAAGGTTAAATAAGTTATTCTTACATCAATCGTTTCATATAATTGTCAAATCAAAAGAATTATGGTGGAAAATGAAATTTGCTAACAATGAAATATGTAAACTAATAAGGAAACCCCTTGATACCTGTTATCTACCAGTCAGCTCTCTATATATTTAAATTCATAAAGCCGATGCTTTGTTTCCCGATCTGATATTTTTAGAAACGAATGTCACTGATACATTATAAATAGCTCTCAGTACGCTGTTTTGAAGAAGGCTCAAAGATAAAATTACTGAATTACTTAGTTTGAAACAACACAGAATTGTTTTTCCAACAGAAAAGTAAAAGCTGACGGCCACTTTAAACTTTATGATTGCCTGTTAAATTGTGTGACCTTGACATAGGGCTATACTGCATTGTAATATTTATAACATGCAGTTGAAGCTCTTATTAGTTTTTTGCCAACAACTGAGAAACTTAATTAGGTCGTTGATTTCAAAGCAGAGAAATACCAGTTATTTAAAATTGGAAAGGCAATTTCACAATGGCAATAAATGGCGGGTAATAACTAGGCTGTGAATTAGCCTTGGATGTTAAATATTCTATAGAAGAATTCCTAAAATTTGATTATCCTTATTTTTCAACTTGCAATGTTAGTTACTTTCTTGTATTCTTGTGTTTTTTTTCTTATTTCAGATCTAGCTTACTATGTAAAATCTAAATGGGTAGATAAAGATTTACTGCAGAAATTTCTAGATATGTTTGGAGATTACAATGACAACCAAAAGGTATGTAGTGTGAAATGATGATGTTGAAACATTCTATTCATTTATTTATTATTTACCCACGTCAACCACCTCTAAATCATTGAAGATTATTGTCAAGCAAGTCCTTTTAGAACATTCTTTTAACAAAACACTCTGATTTGCACATCTGCGTGTTTGTTTTCTACAAAAAAGTTGAAAAAACGTGATATAAAATATTCATAATTTGTCAGTCTGTGGCAAAAAATGGAAATTTGTATTGGCAAATGTAAATTGGGTAACAGTATTACATGTTAAATTTCATATGAAATGTAAAAATGAATTACTTTATATTAACTTTCAAATTGCATTATCAGTTGAAAGTATTTCAGAAGGGTTTGTCCAGTCTCCCTGATGTTCTTCTTAGATAAACTCGGTTGAAAAAAGTATTTATTGCATGATACATGTACATATAACATCCTTATATCTATTGTCATGTTCATTAAATTGTTCATTTATGTTGACTAGTGTAGTTTGCCTTTATTTATTACAGCTTAGGGAAGACTTTGTTCTAATAGCCAAGGAGTTGTTTGAGGAGAGCAAAACAACAAGAAACCCTGCAATGTGAGTATCAAAGATGAGTGATCTACTGAATGTATGATTCTGAATCCATAAATGTGTCATTTGTCACTTGGTCTTCTTGACAAAAAAAAACGTGTTAAAAGATATTAAGTGTTCAAAGTACTTGTCTTACATCTTATTATAGGATTATTGATACAAGATATTTTTACACCAAATAGTTTACTACTGTTCTGCCAGTTAGGCATTTTATTAAAACCACGTTTTTGCATACTGAGAAATTGGTAATAACTGGTTGGTTATCCAGGAAATTGATGTAGAAAGATCTGTGAGATATCAAAATTGTCATAAAAGTCAGATAAACAAACAAACTTTCTTGTGTTTGAAATTACCACTAATCTCCATGAATGAGTCAGATATCATCCATCCATTTAAGTGGTTGTTGTAACATATTCATGGTTCCTAATGAAGGTACTGTAGTACCGAAAATTGTATACTCTTTAATAGAGATAAAATGACGCGGTGTTTGATGTGTAGTTCCTACTTACACTTCATACATGTGAACTCTCCAACTGTAAGCGGGAGACTTCCCACATTCTGCAGTCATATTTTCAAAGATTTTTCTTAAAATAAGGGGTATTTTCACAAAACTTTTTGATATTAGAACTTTCTTCTTTGTTTATTGCAAATTCTAAAATCTCCCTCTTTTTAAAGAAAAATATACCACTTGATCATTGCAAAAAGTTCACAATGCTGACACTTACTTTTAACAGTTGTTACAACATAGTAAAGTATCATATTTATGTATAATATATATTTTCAGTGAATTTACTGAGATTGGTAATCGACTAACAAGAATATTTGTCAACCATAAGAACCTGGACTTGGCTTGGTAAGTTTAGTTTTCTTGTTGAACTGTTTCTAAATTTTCAGTCACTTGACACAGTGTTTCTGATAGGCTGGTGTTCATCATTTTGTTTTCCTTAGCTTTTCCCAAACTCAGTTTATCCTTTGTGTAGATTTTGTAAAAAACTTCATTAGAGATCCTATACAAAAGTTATAAATTGGTCTTAGTTGTATTCATAACTAGGTGGTTTAAATTACAAAAAAGAATATTAAAAGTGAGACTCTTCAGGCTTATTTATTTATATCTATAAAATACATAATATAAACTTCATGCTTTTGTTATTTACTCTAATCTATATATATACTTTATCATTTTGATAGGGAGTCTGCGATGTATATTTATCAGAATGGAATGCAAGGATTTATAAAGTAAGAAAAATAAAATATTATTTCATGAAAATAATAGTTATCTATTTATGGTTAATTTGCCTGTCAGTCATTGTATGTATTTTTTCATTAACTTAAAACCCGTACTATGCCGATTTTGTTCAGTGATTTTGAAACTACTTTTGTATAGTTGACATTTTATTGTATTATGGAGAACAACAACAACAAAATAACATGACAGTTGGTTTATACAGAATTTATTTTAGTTTGATTGTGTAGGAAGCTTTCAGTTTAAAGACACGGTCTTGAATCCGTTCCTAGAACCAACCAGTACTGACGAATGAGTTTAAAGTTTCTTGTGCAAGTGAACAACGTCTAGCCCCTGTTTGGTTTGAACCCCTACAACTAGTGATCATTAGATTACTAGTCTGACACGTTAATCACTAGGCTATGCTGCCGACACTTGACGGTTAATAGCTATAAGTAATTATACCCTTGCACAACAAAGTTGTAAGGGGGGTATACTGGAATCAGGTTGTCCGGCCGTCCGAGCCAACACTTGATTATTATTATTTTTTGTCTTTATGAGCTTATTTTGCTTATGGACGTTGGTCCAGGTGGTGTTTATGAGCTCATTTGCCTCATAAACATCAAATTTTGGTATGTCCGTCCGGCTGTCCGTCGGTTTTTTCTTGTCCGCCCAATAACTTAAGATTCCTTTGACCTTTAGTCTTCATATTTGGCATGGAGGTTAGTCATGATTAGTAGATGACCCCTATTGACTTTGAGGTCACCAGGTCAAAGGTCAAGGTCACAGGGGCCTTGACTTCAAAAAGCTTGTCCGCCCAATAACTTAAGATTCCCTTGACCTACAGTCTTCATATTTGGCATGGAGGTTAGTCATGATAAGTAGATGACCCCTATCGATTTTGAGGTCACCAGGTCAAAGGTCAAGGTCACAGGGGCCTTGACTTCAAAAAGCTTGTCCGCCCAATAACTTAAGATTCCTTTGACCTACAGTCTTCATATTTGGCATGGAGGTTAGTCATGATTAGTAGATGACCCCTATCGATTTTGAGGTCAAAGGTCAAGGTCACAAGGGCTTTGACTTCAAAAAGCTTGTCCGCCCAATAACTTAAGATTGCTTTGACCCACAGTCTTCATATTTGGAATGGAAGTTAATCATGATAAGTAGATGACCCCTATTGACTTTGAGGTCACCAGGTCAAAGGTCAAGGTCACAGGTGCCTTGACTTTAAAAGCTTGTCCGTCCAATAACTGAAGATTCCTTTGACCCACAGTCTTCATATTTGTCATGGTGGTTAGTCATGATTAGTAGATGACCCCTATTGACTTTGAGGTTACCAGGTCAAAGGTCAAGGTCACAGGGGCCTTGACTTCATAAAGCTTGTCCGTCCAATAACTTAAGATTCCTTTGACCCACAGTCTTCATATTTGGCATGGAGGTTGGTCATGATTAGCAGATGACCCCTATTGACTTTGAGGTCACCAGGTCAAAGGTCATGGTCACAGGGGCCTTGACTATAAAAAGCTTGTCTGCCCAATAACTTTAGAAGCCTTTGACCCACAGTCTTCATATTTGGAATGGAGGTTAGTCATGATTAGTAGATGACCCCTTTTGATTTTGAGGTCACTGGATCAAAGGTCAAGGTCACAGGGACCTTGACAAAAAAAGCTTTTCTTCTCAATTGCTAAAGAATGCCTGTCCGCAGTGTATTGATTTTGACATTTTCACATTTGAATCATGTAGAATACATAACTTAGCAAAGCACTGGCTTAGTAACCTCAGATTTGGCAGGGAGGTTGTCCTTGAGCTCTAAATGGCCACTGTTGATTCTGACAAAGTGGTATGCGGGGGTATTCACGCCATGATAGTGGCAGTTCTAGTTTGTACTAAGTACATATAAAATAAGTATATAGTGTCTATAAGTGAAGTTTAATATGATCTGTTGATATTTTAGGGGTGAACTTTTGAGAGATGTGTTAGAGATGTCAATTTTAGAGAAAGATGTTCCTAAGATAATGGTAAGCAAAATGTGGTAGTGTTATCATTTACATATTAAATCTTCATGAATGTCATAATAATAATTATTTTTTTTATTTCTCAGAAGGATGTCCTTCATTGTTAGAGCTATTTTGCTTGACTTTGCTTACTTTTAAGGACATTGTAATATCTAAGTCAAGACACCAAATTTTCTTTCGTATTCTGAGGTACATGATACTATAAGAAACTTCAATCAGATGATTTGAATAATATGACAGAGATATCAGTTCAGTTCAACAAATTTACTAGTTCTTGTTTGTCTGCTTTTCTTGTTTTTCTGCTGATTAAATTGGTTTTGTGACCTATACTGTGTTGGTTGACGTAAAACCCAAACAAACAAACAAATTGGTTTTGCTCATATCTTGATGGTCAATCCACCTCACTGGCTTTCCTTGATAACTAAACAGTAATTACCAATTTCTTAGGAATTGACTGACAACTCATCAAGTAAGATTTCAGAATCACCTGTGAGAGACAAGTGGCATCAGTGTCAAATCATGCCTGAGATAATGCATGGATGGTCGTCTGAAGTTTTTTCTCCATAAGTAAGTCAGAAAGTCGCCATATGACCTCTACTGTGTTGGTGCTAAGTAAAACCAACCCACCCACACACAACCTCTGAATTACAAATCCAATCCTCTCCTGATTGAGTTAATGGAATAGTTTTTGTTTAAGATATTGTTTGTGTTATTTTCAGAGTTTCTGCAAACTGCCTAGTGAAGCAAAAGATACAATGGCAGCTGCACAGGTTATATCTGACAATAGAAATATTTTGATAGAATGCCTTGATGATTCTGAGATGTACGTACATTTGTTTTGATAATTTTATTATGTTCCTAAAAAACCCAATTCATGTAAAAAAAAATTGCGATAATATTTTGTAACTTGCAGCAAATATGTTATGGCAATTTTTCAAGGCAGTTTGAAGTTTTTTTATGATTACGACCAATGAAAATTGATGGAAAGAAAGGCAATATGATATGCATTTAGTTTGAACATGTACTAATTTGGGGAAACCTTTGACTTTGTTTGACTTGTATTTGTCCCTAGTGTGAAACAGGCAAAAAGATATCTGAATTAAAATGATTTTATAGAAAGAAATATTTGAGCCCCGTCACCACAAAACCAACATAGTGTGTTTGCAACCAGCATAGATCCAGACCAGCCTGTGCATCCGCGCAGTCTGATCAGGATCCATGCTGTTCGCTTACCAACCCTATTACAAAGTTGATAGCCAACAGCATGGATCCTGATCAGACTGCCGCACGATGCGCAGGCTGGTCTGGATCCATGCTGGTCGCAAGCACACTTTTTTGTTGTGATCATTTTAATGCAAATGTCCTGTTTAAAATGTTGGTATAATTGGTACATACATTTTGATGCATTCAATAATGTTTTGCTTATATATTTATCTGCTGATATGTTATGAGTGACAGACGTATTTCTATATGTCTGTTCTATCTCTGTCCAGAGGACAGCAGTAGCTTAGTGATGAAAGTTGATGACTTTTAAACCATTCATCATATGTCAGTATCTTCATTGGTGTCATTTTTAATTGTTTGATTTCAGGAAAGAATTGGAAGAAGTCTTTGAGGTATAGCCACACTCGAAACTGTCTTTAAAGAGTTGTTGTATCACAACGGACATAGTTCAATAAGACGCTGATATTTATCAACTAACAAATTTAGCATACTACACTTTTGAAAGTTGTCAACATGTTTTTATAATGATACTTTGTTGGTTTTGTTACCTTTGTTGGTAAGAAATGACCATTATGAAATGAATATAACTTTATAAAGAAAAATAAATGTTATATAATGAAAAGTGTTAACTGAAATGTGATGTGTATATTTTATAATAAATAAAGAAACAATTAGTGGCATGCAATTGAAATTTCAATATTTTGAAAAAAATGAAAATAAAATGTAAATTCTTGATTCAGTGAATAGTCTGTTGAATCTTAATCGATATTATTAAGTGTTTGGGTGAATAATTGTAGCTCAAGTTTAATCATTATAGGTAACAGACCTATTGATCTAACTTATTGATGATTTTATAACTGTTTATATTGGCCATTCAATACTAGCAAAAACACTGTCTTTCCTTTGCCCCTACAAGCTGTAATGTCCCGGACATTTGGGATTGTCCCGGAATTCGGGTGCCTGTCAATGGGGTCCGGAATAAGTTTTATCTTTATTCTCAAACAAAGAAAGAAATAAACCACATATGCAGCAATGAATTTATGAAAGTCAAATTATTCTGATATCTTTTATAGGGTTTATCATTTATTTTAGGACCTTAATCCAGTAAAGAATACATGTATTGTGTTGACTGCTTAATTTTATAATTTGAAGATGATAAATACTTCACATTAATAATCGTTGGTTTGCAATTCAAAGCAGAACGAGTGAATTTCATGAATTTAGCATACTTACCGTTTTTTAAAAACTAATAATGAATTATTTTCAATTCGCAATCAAGATTTTTTTATAACGTATGTACATTTTTATTTATTTATTTATAATAAATGTGCAATGAACAAATAATTGTAGTAAAGCATTTAACAAGTGAGAAAAATGTATTGAGTTTCTAGATTATTGGCAAAGTTTCAAGTTTATGAAAGCTTGATGTTCAAATTCACGTTTGTTTACATATATTTTCTATTGTTAATTCCTTAAATGTGATACTAGTTGCTTCCCCTTACATTATACTTTAAATGATAATGGGTAAACTAAGAAGGCCAACTTTTATGCAAAATGGATTTATTTTCAACATACGTCTTAATCGGGTTATTTACTGTCTTGAAAATTTTCTTAATGTATGCCACCTGACATCAATATTAAGCTGTGAACTCGAAATATATTTTTTATGGTATTACAAACTAGTATAAGAAAATTGGTTAAACTAGGTAAATTTCTAAAGTCTGTTTGTTCAGCATGAAAGTGAGTTTAAATCCATATAGAAATGAAGCGACATTGTCCGGCCTTGGGCCTTGGCAAATTCCATCTTTACCGTAGACCTGTCTGATTCGAGGATAATAGAAAACTCTGGAACTCGTCAAATATGGGGTTTTCCCCTAGCTAACCCCGCGGTACAATTTTTTACAATTACAATTTCGTACATAATACGATAAGCTCAAACAACTTATTGCAAACGGCTATGCACCGTAAAGTTATAACGTTAATCGTGTGATTGAACCGGAAACCCCACATTTGCCG
Organism: Ruditapes philippinarum; assembly: GCF_026571515.1. Lineage (NCBI taxonomy): Eukaryota > Metazoa > Mollusca > Bivalvia > Venerida > Veneridae > Ruditapes > Ruditapes philippinarum. Next base: position 31,697 of record NW_026854694.1, on the reverse strand, counting down.
AGTTCCTGACGATTTTCTTTGTAGGACTACTTACATAACATCGCAGCATTCAGTAGTAACGACAGCTGTATGGCGGGGAAAATGAGGCAATGTAATGAGGTGTATTTGTTTTGGCGCATAAAGATAGTCGGATTTACTCATATGCTCGTGCTTTGAATAATGCACTGGGGTTCTTAAGGTTACTTTTATTAAAAAAAAGTTGGCACGGTTTGACTTTGATAAGAGTCGATGTGTCTGTAGACCTGGTTGCAGATGCGTCGGTGATATTTAAAGTGAAATGGTTTATGATGAGAGGTATTTCATACAATGAATAATCATGTTGATAGTATTTAGTATTAGATGTAACAATAAACCGGAAATAATTACACATGGATGTTGTTGGCAAGTTTGAGATACATGGTCCGATTATACATACATATATCTATACGGCAGATAATAAAAATCAATAGAACAAAATATTATTGTTTGTCCATCATATAAATGATCATAATTAATGCCTTAGAAGTTAATCAACAATTTCTTTTGCAAATAATATTTTATAAGAATATATAAATGATACATTTCAAGTGTTGTTTTTTTATCAATATCTGAAAACCCTATATTGAAGATCAATCTACTTTAAACGGCATGTGCAAAAATGTGTAAATGACTACAATAGATAATTGAGTAAACATTACAATATGATAACAGTGTGTGGTATAGTAATTATACTAAGATATTATTTAAAAAAAAACAGTAACAAAATTTTTTTCCACACAATTAGTTCGTAACAGGAGATGCTATTTTATCAAAATAATAATAAAAAATAACAATACACACATATATCGATTCAGTCAAAATTCCAGCTTGCAAACAGCATACAACTTAATCGATTTCCATAAATTTAAGAATTGAGTGGCGGCATGGCCGAGCGTTAAACGCGTCGGACTAGTAGTCTAATGATCGCTAGCCTAATGGGTTCAAACCCTGTCAGAGGCAAGCCGTCGTTTCCTTGAGCAAGAAACTTAATTTACACTCTTGCGCTCAGTACTGGTTGATTCCAGAAACGGATTCGAAAGTGTATCTATATGTTTATAGCTTCCTACACAATCTAACTTAGATAAATTAAAATAAATTCTGTATAAACAAAATCGTAGATTATAGCATGATACTTAATACATCGTTGTTTCACTTGTATATAGAAAATACTATGGTTTGTAAGTCATGTGATAAGGTTATATGACCAAATACTAAACAGAACAAATAAGTATTAATTCATAAATGATGTTAACAAACATGTATCGTTTGTTAAAAAAGCGTTTATTTTATGTATTGCCTCCAATTGTCGAGACTAACAGAATTATAAACGTGAAAACAACCATAAATATTACAAAACCGTAGAATCCAACGAAATCAATTGCGTCGGTGACGCTCTGCCACGTAGTTTCCTCGTTTGCCTTCTCCATAGCCACGTGACCGCTTCCGACACATATTGCGCACTGGACTCGTCGAACGCAACTCTCGATGCTATGCCAGAAGCGGGAAATCGGTGTGTCGTCTGCGCGGTTGAAGATACGAAGTTGGATAATGGTGACAACGACCATGAGCGTGCTCACAAGTGTCATAATAACGAGGTAGGCACTGAATGTAGACACTGTCGTAGAATTTCTTGGAAGCTCCGTACTGATTATAGTTAAGAACACTGCGAAAGATAAAAACGCTGTGACGGAAAACCCGGTTTTCTCTCCAGATGATGCAGGGAGAACGAATACAAACACGTTTAGTAAACCAAGCAGGATCACGGGTATCATAATATTGATAAGGTAATGTAATGGTTTACGCTTGATTTCGATCGAGAACGTAACTCCGGTCGATTTGGACGTCGTAAAGTTAGATGATGTAGCTGACAGTAAATTCCAGGCGGCGTTGCCTTCATAGAGTTCAGTGTTCATACCCACAGTTCCTGTTCTTATTGTTGCACTGTCTTTAGTATTACTCCAGATAACGAATTTTAATTCACACATTGTTTTATCAAAGGGGAAATATGTAACATCGACTTCACAAGCACTTTCAAATACCTGATATGGCCGCCATGTTACTGCGCCCGACTTTTCTACTTTGACGTACAGGAACTTGTCTCCAAGGCCAGTTAGGGTTTCAAACCCATTTTGCAGTGCTAAATCGGGAATCCATACATCTGTTTGTGGAACATATATCGTCTCAACACCGTTGTTTTGCCAGTCCCGGGCTATAATTTCATCTGTCCACGTTATCTCCAAATATGCAGTAGTGGTTAGCTTCTGCTCCGAGTTATCAAAATTATTTATCCCAATCAGGTACAGGTCTGCGCTAACATCCACAACCGTTGATTGGTCTATTACCGGCCGGACGTAGGTGTAATAAGTTGATGACAATGTTGTGCTGAGATGCGTGCGCATTTCTTCTGCAGTAACTGCATCCGCGGAATTCCACGTGAGCGTTCCACAGAATAAAATCACAAGAGCGAACGTCATTATGGCGAATATATGTTCTCTCTTTTAAAAAGTGGTTTTAGAATTTTGAGAAAATCGTTTAAATCTTTAACCAAACCTTAATTAAAGGTTTTGTTTGTATCTACCGAATACAAAAGCATATATAAGTATAATCTTACAACTTCACAGATAAGTGATTTTGAAAAGAATTTAATTTTGAAAATAATATTAGTAACAAAATAAAGTAGAAGCTTTTGTAATTGTGCATTAAATGTAATAATGTACATATTTAAAACAATACAATTGTTCTTCATGAATGGACAAAGGTATCATTTTCACTCTAATTGCTTATTTTATAATTATAGCTTGTGTGCTGGTCTTAAGTTGGAAAGTGAAATGAAATTGTTTTGGCAATATACGCATTTACAAGTTCAATTTATAATGTGATATTAGAACAAATTATTACCAGAAAGATGTTGGGAGTTTCTGTCATAAATGTTGTGTTGATATTCACGATTATAAGTGTACTTGTCAAATATGCAGAAACCGTTACTGCAGCCGAAATGAAGACTCATATTACGACAACGTTCACGAATTACGACACTCGTGTCCGACCAGTACATGCTGATCAGTCGGTGGCTATAGAGATTACTCTAGATTTGTCTCTTGTCAGCATAAACAACTTTGATAATTCTCAACAAAAGCTAGAGACAACTGGGTTTTTAGAAATATCTTGGACGGACCAAGTACTTGCTAACACCTGGCAAAACAGTGATGTAAAGGAGATACTTGTTCCACAAAATGAAATTTGGCTTCCTGACCTAGCATTACAAAATGGGTTCGAATCTCTTAAAGGACTTGGAAACACATTTCATAATGTCAAAATAACAGATGGCGGGCTTGTCACATGGAAGCCGTACCAAGTATTTGAAAGTGCATGTAATGTTGAAATTACATATTTTCCATTTGATAAAACAACGTGCGAGCTAAAATATGTGATTTGGAGTAATCCAAAGGATCTTGTTCTTGCGAAAAAGGGGACAAAAGGGCTAGACACGGGCTTGTACGGAGCAAATAGCGAATGGACGCTTTTGAAAACTACGGCAACGGAATTTACGACTAACACGTCATCTGGAGTAACGTTTTCTATAGAAATGAAGCGAAAGCCGCTGTATTACCTCTTGAATATTCTAGTTCCGGTAGTGATGCTTGCCGCTCTAAATCCGTTTGTTTTTGCACTTCCGACAGCTTCAGGAGAAAAAACTGGTTTTGCAGTCACAGCTTTCTTGGCCTTTGCTGTCTTCATAACGATAATCAGCGCTGAGCTTCCTGAAAATTCCGAGAAGATGTCAACCTTTTCCGCCTATCTCTTCCTTATGACATTTGTTAGCACCTTGATTTCACTGATTACCATTGCCGAACTACGTCTTAGCAGCCGGGACGCTGACATTCCTGTTCCAGGGTGGATACAAAGTATTACCAAGTGTGTGCGCAGCATGTCTTGCCGAACTTGTTTCGGGGGAAATAGCGGCTATATCCGTGGAATGAAATTATCTGTATTTATGAGTCGGCTAGCTGATGACGTCACATGGGAAGACGCCGTTGACGCACTTGACTTTGTTTTGTTTTGGTTATTTTTCCTTATTACGCTTATTGTAACAACGGTTTGTTTTGTAGTCGCGTCGGTAGGCGGAGTATCATAGGTTCAACGTTTACAAATACTTTATCATCATTGCAAAACACGCTGATAAAAAACGTTATTTGGTATCTGTATATTTAGATATATCTTATCAGGCTTATTGTGTTTATTTAACTGATTTAGAAGTGGTTTGTTTGACAAATGATAGAATATTTTTTATCTTCTTGCTATCTTGTATAATATATAATACAGTATATAGCGACAGCTTGTTTTTAACGGATATTATAATGTAATCAATCACCTGTCTGCTGCACGGTATTTGTGTAAACTTATAATTCATTGTATACAAAACCACAGACACTTGGGGTTTGGAGCTCAAATCGCCTTTAAAATCCAAATAAAATGCATATTTTTCAATCCCAGCACATGTACTGATCATATATATATATATAAAAAAACGTAATATAAGCCGTTTTGAATATATTATTATAGATGTTGAAATATGATTTTTTTTCAAAACGGCTTATATTAAGTTTTTTTGATATATATGATCAGTACATGTGCTGGGATTGAAAAATATGTATTTTTTTTATTTTAAAGGCGTTTTGAGCTCCAAACCCCAAGTGTCTGTGTACAAAACTAAAATAAAAATTATCTCTGCATGAAACGTATTTGTTTAAAAACTTAGAATCCCACAATTTTGTATTCTCATATAGTCAGTCAACGTAGCCGCTATGGAAACTCTGTGAAAACTTTCAAAATCCTATTACGAGAGTTGTTTGTAATAAATTTCTATTTGGTAGACCTGTATGATATAGTGGTCCTATATTCACCACAAAACATTTATGAATGGCACCTGAAAAACAGTTTTAATGCTGTTTCCCTCTGTGAATTATTTCAGGCCAGGTCGGACAGCTTTAAGAATTCAGTGTGGGATTCGTACAGCAAAGCGACGGGGTGGGGGGTCAAGTTAGTGTTTCAGTCATCATAACCACTCGGTCACCGGGTCACTTTATTTTGTTTGAAATTGTCATTATTTCTATGAAAGAGAAAATTAATAAACGAAAAAAAAATGTTCAGATTTTTTTTCAATTCTTATTTTATTCACAATTAACAAAAGAATATATATGCATAGTTTGTCAGCACGTTGATGCGGACTTAACTTTGACATATATTGTAATAATCTCAGTGTTCCGAATGACCTATTTAGCTATTTACTGCTTCATAGGTTACATATCAGTTTAATTTGGAAAAAAAATCTGAACAAAGTATCGTAATGATAAATTTGTTGATTTGGTTTAAACTTCCTGAGCGGTTAATAACGGGAACTTAATCATGAGAATCAAGCGGTGAATGTCAAACAGAAAACCTTGAAAAATTAAACTTTTCGTTTCGTATTTATAGAAACAATCAATAGAGAGAAATGTTAGTAATCAAGATTTTAGGTAATTTACATGTGGTTTATAAATGCGCTAGTCCGGACGTGTATCTGGAAATTTCCCAACTTTTCTCATGCGGAGATTAAAAGGTACTTCCCCTAGTTTTAACCAACTATGGGAAACAATTGAAGCGTATTGTATTTAAAACACTGCATGTCTGTTTAATTTCTTTTTATTTCTGAATTATTTAAACAAAGCAAGGAAATACCATTCATTAAACTTGCGAGAAGAATAAACAAACCTCATTGAGAAGGATCGAGTCTTATTCAAAATCATAATCATATTAATGGAATCCTTAATTACGACAATGAAACCTGTTAATGGATTCATAAATATCCTAATGGAACCCCTTATCACGATAATGAAAACTGTTGATAGATTCACAATTATCCTAATGGAACCCCTACTCACGATAATGAAACCTATTGATAGATTCATAATGTTCCTAATGGAATCCTTAATCACGATAATGAAACCTGTTAATAAATTCATAATTATCCTAATTAACCCCTAATCACGGTAACGAAACCTGTAACTGGATTCATATTTATCCTAATAAAACTCCTAATTACGATAATGAAACCTGTTAATGGATTCATAATCATACTAACGCAATCCATAGTCACTAGTCACATAGTCACATTATTACACTAATGTGAATTAGGCGACCCGATCAATTTAATGATGGTTCACATATGGGACGTGTAAATTCTGCACATGAATTCCGGTAATTAATTAAACACATGGAACCTGTAAACGGGACACATGAAACCGGACCATGTTACTAGCAAGTATGTAAAGGCACTTCATAGCCAAGTTGTACGCCACGGGCATGTTTTCCGACTTTCATTACCGTGATGTCTTTCCACTCATTATAACTCACATGGGATCGCGGAATTATACCGCTCTTTCGTGTACCAATAACACTTGGAAATCAAAGCACAGAAGGCGCTGAATTTGATTGGGTCTCAGAATGTCAGAAAGGTGAAGGTTGTGAGATTATAAACCAATTTGTTTGTAAAGTGTCACCAAATTCTGTTTCCAGTGAAATAACTATAGTAAATTGGCTATAAGACTAATTGCAACACTGATATTCAATTCAATGTTTATTTGGCTTAATCAGTTAAAAAAAAACTTTAGTTGCCTTAACTTGGATTTGAACTCCGGACCTCTCGCTTCTAAAGTAAGCGTGTAAACCCCTCGACCACGGGGAGTTATAAGATAAAAGCCTGAAGAATACCATATTTTTCTTAATTAGAGTTTGTAACCATTATTAATTTCGATATATTTTGTTCACGGTAAACCTATTGTTTAACACTGAAGTTATTAATCATGGAGCTGAATATAAGCATGTATATGTATAAGAATAACACAATATTAGAAATCTTCGACCAATCGGGAACTATTTTTTCGTTACAAAAATCAATGCGCCGGTCATTTGACAATCTTTTAAGCAGTGATCTCCCCTTAAATTTTCTGCGTCAATGTACATATGAAGGGAAGTAACCGCTTCGAGATTTTGGACTACTTTCGGCATTTGCAAATAAGAACACCAGAGTTTGAAATTTCGCTACCATTATTTGTTTGGTCTGACGACCCAAACAAATAACAATGAATCAGAGTAAGACCTGGATCTCGTATCACTTTTGCATTACTGCGTTTGTCTGCATAGCATATCCCTACATGAATCTTTTTTAATTTAAAGGATCAGATTTTTGGATTGCAGTAAGAATTTCACTGCAACGCATTTGAAAATAAAATATCACATTTCAACGTTTGTAGTCCAAATAAAAGGTTGAATCTGGATCATTCAATTCAAAATTGTGGTTGCAATTTCTGTTTAAGTGTGCGACTACATGTATAAGATTTTAACGAATGTATTATCCATTCACTTTTTGAAGAAAAAAAATGCTTTTATGTGCATGCTTTTGTAAGGCAACCGGTTTGTGTAAATATCATTAGAATATTTATTATTAGTTTGTTTTTACTTTTGCGATAAAAAGAATAAATACGCTGTCAGTTCACACATAAATATATATCGAACAAAATGTCTTCCCCCCTTTGTGACTGAGTGGTTACCTTGAAGGATTGAGGCATCAGACTTGCAGTCACAATTTGAGCCGCATCATGACAAAACCAACATAATGGGTTTGCGACCAGCATGGATCCAGACCAGCCTGCGCAAGTTTCTCTACTTGCAATAGGGTTTGTAAGCGAACAGCATGGTCGCAAACCCATTATGTTGGTTTTGTAGTGACGCGGCTCATTTATCCCTTCGTGATCGTGAGAGGCGACTACATTACTGGAGTCTTATGAATCTCTAAATTTTCCGCAGGTGATGTGATTTTGATCCCTGGTGTTGCTTTAAGTTTGTAATACCAAATGTTAGCCAAAATCATCTTTCCTGTTTCGGTGCCATATGTCCTAAATTGTGTTGGTGCGCCGTAAAACCAAACAAATTTATTAAGATTGCCATATTCTGGCTTTGAAACATTTCTTTTTATTTATCTTATAAAGAGATGACATGACAAGGCAACTCATAGGATATCCTTTTACTACACGAAAACTTATAACTACCCCAATAACACTAGCATCGGCGTTCACAAAAAGATTTATGAATTTTCCTCATTATTAGTCTTATTCAATCGTACTAAAATACCTACTTATTCCGTCTATTGCGAAGCATAATAGCCGAGGAGATCAGACAATTACATCTTCTCGGGTCTTTCCGTCAAACTTCGGCTTAGAAGAGATAAGATAGTACTGATATTATAACCCGATGCATGACTCTTTTGCCTATATCCTATTATTATTTTAAACTTTTAAACTGATAATTTCAATTAAAAACTCACGTTTTTTTTTTAATTTCATCTTCTCTACTTAAATAGATGCACTTGAAACCGTGAGTAATGTTGTGTCTCATTATAAACCACTTTTATACTTGATAGTTAATACATAACGAAAACAGTCCGCTCTTATTTTTCATATGTATATTTGTATTTGCAAACTGTTTTAATGTATCAGAGATTACACAATTTGATGGACATATGTTGCTTATTACTTTAATGTTCAGTATAGAGGAATTAAGTAAGATAAAAAAATAACCCTTTTATCCATGTGAAAACTCCTTTCATACATGTGAAAATAACCCGTGCATTCATGAGAAAATAACTCTTGCATATAAGATCCTTCTCGTCTTGTATTGGAATCACTTTTTACATCAGCAACTGAAGTAGAGACAGTCCTTTATTCCGATAAAAGTAATAAAAGGAATGTGAAAGATCTATCCAAAGAACATTATGTTCCTTGTTCAGTTTTTAAATCTGGTGATCCACCTTAAGCCGCAAACATTTAAAAGTCTTTGCAAACAATTTAAAATGGAACACTCATTGATTATGTACTTAAAAAGCTTATCAACGAATAAATATAATGAGGAAGTTAAATTTCAATATTGAATACAAACTATATACTTTTCAATTATCTGTCTAATATAAGAATATGGTGATATATTATCTTAACAGTTGTATACTTCAGCAAAAAACTACACTTGAAATCGTCCATAATGCGGCTACCCGTATTGTTATAGGTACAACTAAACTATTCTCTTTATTTTATAACAGCTTCTAGATGAAGTTGGTTGGGACGCTTTAGAATCCAGACGTCAGCAACATAAGCTTCTCTTCTACAAGATGAGGTCCAGTCTAACGCCATCTCATATTTCAGATTTATATTCGCAATCCGTCGAAAACGAAACTTAACTCCTCCGTAATCGTGAAGAATTTAGAACACCAAGTGCTAGAATATCGAAATCATTTCTCCGAGCATTTAATGGCCTTCCAATTTCTCTTTAAAAATGCGGCAATAGTAGAAAATTGTTTAAATCAACAAAAAAAAACTGTGAAGCAATGCTGCTACTTTGGTAAACGTATAGATCAAATTATCCACGTCCATAATTGCACAAATTGAAGCTTACATGCAGGTGACCTCTTTTCCAAAAATATCATCCAATCACATCTTTGTACCTGCGGGTTACGTAATGTACAGCCTCCAACTTCTTCCTTTGTAGGCAGAATGATAATATTAGACCTTCTTTGATAAACGTCATGTCATCAATATCTATTGTTCTGTTTCTCTTAAAACCAATTATTTCAGGGAATACATCTTTATCAGTTGGAGAGAATGAAGGTATATCCGAAGCTGTTCACACGTTTGGACCGAACCGAAAAGGTGAAGAAATCATTCTGCAGTCCGCCCAATTGTATAGCTTCATACTTATATATGAGCCGCGTCACGACAAAACAAACATAGTGCGTTTGCGACCAGCATGGATCCAGACAGCCTGCGCATCCGCGCAGTCTGATCAGGATCCATGCTGTTCGCTAACCAACCCTATTACAAGTAGAGAAACTGAAAGCGAACAGCATTGATCCTGATCAGACTGCGCGGATGCGCAGGCTGGTCTGGATCCATGCTGGTCGCAAACGCACTATGTTGGTTTGTTATTTTGTATTCTCTCCTCTCCTTTGACGCAAACCTTTTAACATTGCCCAATATCTTCTCTCGATTTTCTTTTTGTTTTAATTTTGTCTTATAATTATGTTGACATTATCCCTGAGAAATGCTTTTATTTTTAGTTCCCAAATTTTTGGTGTCCTGTAATAGTAAAATTATATTTATTTAAGCATTTGGTTTGCAAGTCAAAATACTACTTTATTTACATTTGTTATTTTTATTACAAATAGTTTATATTCAGCACTTCTTTCATCAGATGATAAGCATGTAACATGCTCTTAAAACATTATTTAAACATGATGAAACTTATGTCTGACCTTGCTAAAAAAAAGGAAGTAAAATTTATATGTTTCTGAGTCATAATGTGCCTCTAATCTAGGATGTATACATCTTATTAGATCATTTGTATCCGACGTCTAGCTAGAAGTAAATAAATAAAAAACAAACTGTTAGTTTTACGTTAATTTCTGTATGTTGCGTATTGATATATTAGTTTAATGAAACATACTTTTTCTACAAACCTCCTCGAAACCAGGTTTTTCCGAAGGGTTTCTTGAACTGAGTTTTTTTGACAGGATAACATTACAGGATTAAAAACAATTATTAAGATGTTTATAATATTTTTTGTGCAAATTTTCAGATTGGCGACTCTATCTTAAAAAATCCCACCTAAAACATGTACTCATTTTTATTGTGCAAAATAACAGTTTTTAATTTGAATCAAAGTAAACTAATTTCTTAATGATCTTTTTTCCGTTTTAAGTGCCCCAGTTGATCTATGTAAGATTATTAAATTTATGCGGAGCTTACACCCTATAGGAAAACTCCCCCCCCCCCCCTTTTCGACTCTTTTCGCCACATAGTGCTTCAAAATTCGAAGAGGAGCTCTATTCGGAGTTACTGTTGCTTTTTGTCGAATCGTCAATCCACAATTATCATAAGAAGGTAATTGAATTAATTTTTTTTTAAATAATAATTTCATTGAACGCATTAAAACATGACGACGCCGAGATATGAAATTTTGATATCATAGTACATGTACAATGTATAAGATCTGTTCGTACGTCTCTTTACAGTCTATATGTCAGTCTACCTCTCTGTCTGTCTCTCGGTCTGTCTCTCGTTGACTTCAGCTTTCTTCGGCGATAACTTTAGCCTTTTGAGATCAACTGTCTCTGTCCTTTGTCTGTCTGTCTGTTTGTGTATGTATGTCTGTTTGTTTGTTTGGTATCAGTCATCCTGACAAAATCTCATGAAAACAACAACCATATATCAAAGCTTTCTGGAACGAGCAGGTACCTTCTACTGTTATGATTGATAAATGTCTTATCTAAGGTGCTTATCTAAACTACTTTCCAAGATCATAACGATAGCAATCTGATTACGGGGGAGACAGCACTTCAGATTTTTTTCCTTATTTACAGCACTATTCAACGTAGTGCATTTCAAGTGTGCAATTTAACGAAACTAGCTCCACTTTAGTTCACTATTCGAAAGAATCCATATAATGTGTGACAGAGGTCCTTTAACGTTTCGGATCTACATTGAAGTATTCCGGCTCCTATGTTCCCCTGGTTACCCACCCCTTATCAGTATCTTTTATAATTGTCTCCTATACCGAATATATTATCAGTTATCTTTTTACATGTTATATGGTTTGGAACCTTATATAATACTACTACCTTGTGTTATATAAAAATAACGCAGCCATACAACGTGTCAAAGTCTTAATTAATTACATTATTATAATATTTACAATTATTTCATTTTATAAATAACATATTTAATCGAATCTTCAATTTGCAGCAGGTCGCAAATGTAGAAGGCCAATGGAAATCGATGTTACATCGCAATATTACACCAATGACCAAACTTGTTAAAGTAGCGAACCACAAAACCTAAATAAATTGTGGTTTCTTTCAGGTTGGAGTGTTTTCATTTTCATTAAATACTTTGTTCATTTTTTTTTGCAGCTTTTAGACATCTTTTATTTTTCAATCATTGTTTTGTGGGATTTTGTATCACATTAATACACATAACGTGGTTACAATAAATTACGAAAAAAATCTTAAAAATTCGAAATTCGTTTTGGGAAGTATTGTCGGCATATACTGATGGCACTAAAGCAAAATACTTCGAGGGCTATCGCTTGATGAACATGGACATAAAAGTGGCAATTATATGATTTATTCTTACATGACAGTTGTTTTTATCAATTTGTTAAAAACCTCATATTGAGTGTTAATATGTCATGTTATTGTTAAGTAAAGGTGGCATGTGAGTCCAATACCCTATGCCTTGAGAATAGTCCAAACCGTATCCATAAGCAATAGAATGAAACTTTACTGATAGGATTTTTAAAGATTTTAAGATTTAAGACTTTAAGATTTTTATTATTGCATAATATAATTTACTGTTATCTATCACAACCTACATACATGTATATGTTATGTGTTTCCCGGTGTTCTTTATCATTTCGTAAGGATTGCCATTTGGCAATTTATATCTTTTGAGACTAAACCTTTCTTTTCTGTAATTTATTAATATAACAGTAAAACAGTAAATCTCAAAACTAGGCAAATGGTAAATAAACATCCCCTGTCGACTGGACACAACTAAACTCTTGGCATGTATTTAATATCCAAGCATATAAATTCCGACTTCCTACACCTTTGGCACCTGAAACAGTCACGTGGTTTATAGCGAAAGTGCTGGCTTCATTAACAAAGCATGACTTTTCGTGTAAAAAACACACTCCAAAACGAAGGGAAGTGATGACTGGCAAAAGTAAGTACAAAACCAGTTAAATAACTTAAAAGAACTTTTCAGAGAAAATATTTTCAATATGCACAAGAATCCATATGTTCAAGAAGCTCAGGATGTTCGTCTGATGTAAACTCTTTGTTGCATTTGGGACACCTTAAATTGTCATCAGTATTCGCGACTATGATTTGTTGCGTGTTTTTACTGACTGGCGAGTTGCCTCTACTATTTCTAGGTGAATGTTTTGGGGAGAGTGAACATCTATCTTTTGATGAAATTGATGAAGCGTTTAACGACTGATAATCATCGTCATTTGTTTTTCTTAACCCAACAACTGAAGTTTGCTCACTGTCTTGTTGATCATAATTGTCTTTTGAGCGCGCGCTTTTAGTCACGTGATCTTCGCCGTCAGCAAGCAAGTCCTTGCCGTCAATTACGTTATATCTATCAAGGTTAATTTGCTGAGTTTGATCTACTGGCTGAAGTCTTGACACTCCCCTGGCGGCTAGACCCTATAAAAGTAAATTTTGTAAAATATAAATTTGAGTTCATGAAACAATGAAATTTTAATTATGACGTCATGGTATATTTTTCATTGAAACTGAACAAAAGTTTAGTCATTTTTAACAACAAGAAAAATGACCAGAATTACGCATGATTTGTCTGATATTGTCAGTTCTATTAACGGCAAAAGCACCAGACTGGAGGAAAGTGAAAGTTGGAATTCCAATACATTAATATTACTTCACTCAACACAGCCAATGACAAATAAGCTACAGTTTATTAATCAATATATTTTACACAATGTTACTGGCTGTTGAAGCAATATTTCATTTGTTTTTTCTTTCCATGTCATGAGAGAATTAGTTACATATTGTATTGTATAAATATAGATATAAATATAGATCAATACCTCATTAGTAAAGTTCCCATGTGGGCCTCCGGAAGACTGGTAATGATAAAATGGGTCGTTGTATGGCGTTTGTATCTGCGGACTTGTTTGCCGGCGAATTGCCTCGCGTTTAAGATTTTCATTCTGTGAGAAATAAATACAAACAATTGAAGGACACATCATGATATAAAAAATTGTAATTTCTGAAAAATGTATTTTTTGAAAAATATAATTTTTGAAAAATGTAATTTTTGAAAAATGCAATTTTACTGGAATGCCTGTACCAAAATCATGCAAAACACAGTTTGGTAATATAATCTAGGCAGTAAAGTGGATATATGTTTGAGATTTTGCTGTTGGTCACGTTTTGTTTGTTGGGTTAACTGTTGCCTACATAAATGCAAAACGTTACCGTTCTTTTTCATCATCTAACAAATCAATAGCTACACATTTGCTTTATCAAGCACCGAAATTATACGTTTTTTTCGTTTCATAAAGGTGGGATTTTAAAGAAAAGTTGCCAAAATTTCATGATACCAGTTATTGAATGAATATAATAAAAACATCATCAACAACAAAACATAACCGGCATACCTCTTTTCTAACTCGTTCCAATTCGTGTTCTAATCTTGAAACTTTAGAAACGGCTCTTTCTCTATCTTTTCTTTCAGATTCAAAATCTTCTGTACAGATACGAATCTGCGCCTTTAAAGCATTTATAGTCTCTGAAGATTCGTGGGACGGTCCGGACTCTACTCGGCGTCTTAAATCCCGGTTCTCCGACCTTAGAGCTGTAATAACACTGGTAGCGTTCTCCGCCTCTCGTTTAATCTAAAAATAAAGATACAAATACTATATAATGACATCATTATCATACAATATTGACAATTATAGAACAATCTATAAATTTCTTGTCGCGTGTCACATGGGTTCAAACCCCATCAGGACTCAGTCGTTCCATTCTTGAGCAAGAAACTTTGCAATAATTTCTCAGTACTGGTTGGATTCGAAAGTGTATCTATAAGCTTACTGATTCCAGCAAAATCGAATTAAAATAAATTTTGTACAAACCAAATATAGATCGCATATTACTAGTATAAGAGGTCGTAAATTATCCCGTTATCATTCTACCAGTCACATGTCAACTAGGAAGTAAACCGGTTTCGAAACTTACGGTATTAAACATCTAAGGGCAATGTTAAAAAGAATTCTTATGGCTAAATAAAGTACGGACGAATAAATTCAAACAATCGTTTTTTTCCTAATCCAATTGAATATCAGGATTTGAACTCATACAATTGATAGTTAGATGCGAGGGCCCGTTTTACTTACATTTCGTAAGATTTTTGTAAGTATTTTCGTAACTTTGCGCTTATCAGAGACAGTGTTTCGTGAGTATTATCGTGATAATCATAATTACCCTATCACGTTCACTTATAGCACGTGTCGTCGATCGTTTTTGGTCCTCCAATTCACGTGTAAGACGACGGGCCTCATCTAAAATACGATTCATCTCAACCTGTATTTCTTGTGGTATGACGTTTCCCTGACTTCCGGAAAGTTCTTCCACGCGTTTCTTTAAATCATTTGATTCAGTAAGTAATGTTTTAACGTATGCCTCTCTTTGGTTATTGTAGTCCTGCCAGCGTTTGTTCATCTCGGTAATCTATAAATAAATAAACCATTCTTTTATAACATTATTAAAAAACATTTACAAATCAACAGTATAAGAAACCGTTGTTTCCGTGAGCAAAAAATTACTCTCATTGCTTAGTACTGATGGGTTCCTGGAACGGATTCGAGAGTGTTTCAATAAGCTTATAGCTTCCAACACAATTAAACTAAAGATAAATTTGTATGAACCTAACAGGATAACTTTCGAAGGAGGCAAAACTATGCACCAAGATAACGCTGCTATATAAAACAGCATTACCATACAAGATAACAAAATGAAACCGAAATGTATATGTAAATGCCCTAGTTACAACCTAATGACTTAATGTTGACCTTGATTTAATAAACACTGGTTTAAGGACAAAATACTCAAGTTGTTATGTCAATGATAAGGACAAATGTAAAGGCTGTCTCAAAACAATATCTGAGGCTTGTTATGAATCAGTCCATTGTAACCACGCCCCGACATCTGAAGAAGTGGAGGCGGAAGAAGAGTTGGAAGCGGCTGAAATAAGTCTTTCACCTTTCGTCTGTCTGCCGAGTCAATGTGGTGGTTTTGTTTTGGCGCCAAAATGGCCATGAATATAATATTATACAAATATGCGGGATTTTTAGCGGTGATATTATCATAGGACAGCCTCTTTATATGGGTTTTTTAGATCCAAATATCAGTCCCAGCGTTTCCTTAGGGTAAACCCGTTTTATGACTCATGCAGCTGACAGCTGTAATTTTAGTCTCACGATATAATGCTTAGTATTTTAAATTACAATGCTTAAACAATACATCATTAAACTTTGAAAGAGATGCCTTGACCTGAAGTCAAATATTAAAATCAAATATCAAATTTTCTCAACATGAACACTTTGACATTAAAGTATGTTTTGACATTGAAATATGGGCATATCTTGTATGGTTTTTGTTTGTTTAATAAATCATTTCTTCATTTTGAAGTGATTGATAATGCTAATAAAATAATGTTTATCATGTTTCAATACCTCTTTATTTTTCTGTTTTAATGACTTGATTTCTTCCATGAGGCTTTTACTTGAGTCATTAGATACTTCTTTTACGTTCTGTAATCATAAATAATGGCATGTAAAGAATATAATATTTTCTACATGTAAATATGTGTACATATAAAATTAATGTAAACATATAATAAATGTATAAAATAATGTATATAAATAATAGATGAATCAATATACGAATATATGAAATTAATATACAAATAAATGTACATATAAAATAAATGTAAACATACAATAATTCAATGTACATATAAAATCAATGTTTATGTAAGAGTAATATATAAAGCAAATGTACATATAAATGTACGTATAAAGTAATTTAATGTACATTTAAATACGCATTTGAATTACGAGTACATATAAAATGAATATGTAAATTAAAAACAACAACAACAAGACATGTACATTTATATAATATATATGGGACATTAAAATGTTTATGGAAAATAAAAAGACCATAATTATAAAGTAAATGGACATATAACTGTACATAGATACTAAGTCACGTAATATAAATGTACAAATTATATCACAGAATGTATAGATTCATTAGTACTTGAAAAAAATCATACATAAGATATTATTACATATACTAAGAGTTACAAAGTATATATGGAGGAGAAAGTGTCATGTTTTAATCATGTGAATAAAATTCCCCTTTCAGCTTCCGGACACACATATTATACTTTGTCCTATTGGTTCCTAGCACGCTTACACCGCATTACACACAAATGTACGTGCCTCAAGTCAATTAAGGAAATAAAAAAAAAACTGCATTGATTCACGTGAACACTGGACGTACTGTTTTATAACCCTGTTAAGTGAACCTGTCAAGAACAAGCCCAACGTTCATTATATATTGTTTAATCTTATCATAGGCAGGGCAGACATAACTATAAGGAAGATATTCTTTTTCATTCAAACAAAGCCCCTTTATCAGACGTTGACGCCCATATTCATACCATACTGTACAGAAAGGAAATGGTGTTTTATCCTTCAATCGAGATATCTCCCTTTTTATCGTAAATGTTCCGAGACAGGGAAAACGAGAATACATCACATTTATCTTAAAAAAAACAGTAACGGTAGTGTTCTTGAACAGTATTGGATAAAACATACGTGAAGATATCAACATCTTGCCTTATCATTAGAACCAGGAAACGTTTAACAAAAAGTTAATATGAGATATCAAACACGAGATCTGATTGGTCGATATTTATACAAGGAAGTGGGAGTACTGGAGAGGGCCGTTTCACAATTAATGACCTATGACAATCAAAACAATAACACAATCTAAATAAAATAAGCCAAGATCTTGGCGGGGAGAATATAAACTTAAAAAAGCAGCAGAAAATTCGTAAAATATAAGATCTTTGATTGCTTATAATCTCGTCTGCTAAAGATGATATGGAGGAAATGTTCACGTTTAAGTCTGACCTATATATCTTACGTAAATATCAGTGAGGCTGTCAAAACAGTCAACTTAGGAATGTAACATGACGGATTGGTTAAAGCGCACTTTTGATGTATATATATTTATATACTGTGCATACAGGTTTAAGTGCATACAGGTTTAAGCAGTTATTGATCATATCGCGGTTTCATTTTACAACTGAAGTTATATATACAATGTAGGTAATATTTTGTTTATACCATAGGTAGATGAAATATCACGTTTTACCTTGTTAACCAATGATAAAGGTATTGTGTTCAAACACAAAACACGATAAATCAATTAGCAAACTGGTCATGACTAGTTTTAAAGAAGATTTGATGTGTTATTAGTAAGATTTATGTCAAAGTTAAACCACCTCATGGACATACTAAGCACTTCACGAATGACTGCCCAAAGCTACCGATACACCTGTATTATATTTAAAACCGATAACTGGTCATAAGATGAATGAATTGTCCAACTTTCGTATCTAAATATGCTTGAAATAACTGTATTTCCACCCCAAAACCCCAACTCATGCAAACTGGAGGACTAACTAATTAATCTATACCCATTGCCCAATATGATTGTTACCCAAGTTAATAAAAAATATTAATATTAAATAAAAAAATAATAATTATAATAATAATTATAGGCACCGCATGCGGTGTAAAACGCACGTCTGTTAAAAAGGTGCATAACTCCAAAAATATTGCATTCAGAATTATACCCCTTGTCTATATTCTTAAAATGATGGGCTACATTAAAGTTTTTGCACGACGGCAACAACGACGACGGCGCCACAGCGATCAGGTGACTTTGTCTTCAAAACAGGCGACCTTACAATAATAATAAACAGAAGGAAAACGATTGTTTAGAACTTGGACAACAAACTTACAGCTTTCAACGCCGTTTGAATAATTTTATCAGTATTGTGACCCTGCTCCGTTAATCGCTTAGCTAACTCTTGGCACTGCCGGGCAACATCTTCCAGCTGTTTCTGCAACATTCGGGTTTCCTCGGCTAATGTCGTACACAATGTATCACGTGACGTCAATTCACGGGTTATGTGATTTATTTTTTCACGAAGTTCATTTATAGTTCTATCTTTTTCATTATCTGATGACCTCAAAACTTGCTCTAGCTCCGCAATGCGGGTTTGTTGGTTACTATGTTGTATTCTTAATTCGTTGCACTCTCTTTCAGTTTCTTCAAAACGCTGTGAAAACAAAAACTAACAATGTCAATAAGACATAAAACAAAATAAAAGTACATGCAAAGAACAGAGAGTACGTACAAAATAAGTATATATATAAATGACGTATAAATACTAGATTTGAGGAAATTATCGTGATCAATAGAGTTCAAAGAAACGCAGCGAATTTGGGTAAGCTTAGTCAACCGATCTAGGGGACTGTAATGAAAATAGGACCCGAGTGTGTACATCCGGGATATTCGGAAAGAGGATTACCAACAGGATTGTTAAAAAAGCTGATACTCGTGTAATTTACAAAAATATCACCGAAATCCGGCTTTTCAATCTACAAACATACATAAAATAACCAAAACGATCAAAAAAAATTCAACTGACTGAGATGGTTGTAAAACAAAGTTAGCTGAATAATCAATTATAAATGTGTTAAGATGAAACTATAAATGGTGGTGTGTGTGTATGGTGGTGTTGGCAGTTGTCAAGTTACATGTAGCTATATATATTTATACAGACAGATCGGGTATTTTTGTAACACTTACACAGATTACACACTTTTTGTTTTTAACTACGGAAGTTGAAACATGAATCTTATAATCTTCTATGGTACTATTAAATGGGAATTTCCACGATTAAAGTCCGTTTGTTCCGAATAAAAATATAAATTAATCATGAAATACAAATCTTAAGACACAGGGAACTTGAGACAGTTTTACTTTCCCTAGTAGGTAGTTGAAATCTTTTACATACAATTTAATGCTTATTCATGGGGAATTTGACCCAAAGATTGAAGCCGAAAAATATATATGCTGCATCAGTTTCTATAAATATAAGTATAAAGTAGCTGGAGTGATAAAGCTATTTTCGCATCAAAAGTGTCTTATATCTATAACAAACTTTTATTATATTTCCATAATATTACCCATAACGGCGTAGGTAAACTCAGCACCCGAGTTGATATTTTAGGACAGATTTTTTGCTGTCTCGAAATTTCCCGAAGGCGACTTTAGATCTATTTTAGTTTTATCTCTATCATAAATATAGATCTGTTACAACTTTTTTTGCGTAACTTAATCTATATCACTAAATTACATTTAAACTTAACTGTAGTTATAGCTCAATGGGACATATTTCAAAAAGACTTCCGCCTAGGGTTACAAATTTATTACAAAAGAAAAAAAGGACCAAAGTTTGACGATTTCAAAGGTTTGTGTGTCAGGCAATCTTGCCATAGAAATAGTCAAAATATTGTAAGGATATTTTATTAAAGTCAATGACTATTACGTCAGTTCTGACTCAAGTCTTTCATTCAGTCATTGCCTTTTAAGTCCAAATACATTGCAAATGGCCTGATCAAGTATTTGGAAATTTTACATGTCAAATATATTTTGTAACTCAATTACACCGATTTAAGACACGTGATCCAGATAACAGGGACTTTATTCATGAATAACGTGCAGTTTCCGTGGAAACTTTACTACTACTTCTACTGTCTTGACTTTTCCACCTTTCAGTTGACGATAATATGTTTTCGAGGGCGAAGAAAAGCTATTAAACAAGAAGTTTTATTTTAGCGAGTAAAAATAAATCGGCAATAGTCTTTTTTCTGTATACAACACTCACAAAGTCACATGATACTGGATATAGAAATAAACCCGGTCATTGATTTAGATTTTACGTTCATTTGCATTTGTAACCTTTTATAGTTTTCAATCAATAAATAATCTATTCTGATTAAATGTAAATTTTGATATCAATGGGCCTTACGCGATTTCCTGCTAAATTGATTTAAAAATGGAAATCGATGTCCAATAACCTCAAATCTCCAGATCATTACTAATCATGTTCTCATTTAATGTTCATCCTTCCCAAATGTATTGGTCTCAGGTGATTCTCTCTTATATTATCTTGTATTGACGAGTTTTTAGTTGGTGGTGTCCGGATCACGGCAGTAAGCCCAAGCATAGTTCAGACACGGCATCCTGTCAAGCAGTTTACCAGTACAACTCTAGTGTTGCTTTCACTTTTGCAGGAAACTGATAGCTTCTGTACTGTACATGCGCACAGATTCAGTGCAAATGACCGTAGAAAGGATTTCATGAAACACAACGAAAGTGGCCTGCACCGTCCGGGAATCGAACCCGGATCGCTCGATTCACAGTCCAACGCTCTACCTAACTTGAGCTAACCGAACGGTGCCTGATGAGATTTTATGATTAAAAAAGACCTCAAAAAAACCCTGATCAAATTAGTGGGCACCGATTACCAATAATCTCTATCCGAAATTTGACGGAAACGGCCGAAAATTTGCGATCGGCAATCTTAATGACCAGATAAATTAAACGCTAGATTACGTAACAAATCAACTTTAGTCTGGTACTCACCTGTTGAAGTTTGGCATATTCTTCGGGGTCACCTGACTTTGACCTTATAAGACTACGAAGTCTTTTATTTTCCCGCGTTAAATTATCAAGCAAGTTTTTAGACTGGCCAGGTATGTATTCTTCGCCCTCATGCGGATAAATATCACTGGACAGTCCGTTAGATTCTAATCGACTTTGCAAAGTTCGAATTATAGCATCAGCTAGACTACACCGTTTCTGTAATGACGTCACTTCCTGTTTGGACTCCTGCAACAGTTTAGAAACAGTTTCTGTACTTTCCTTTCTAAGTTTATATGACTGGTTTTCCTCCTGTAATTTTCTGACCAAGAATTTAAAATGCTCCACCTTCTCTTTGTACTGGTCCCTCTCCGCTTCCACGTTCATGCTCGAACCCGACGAACTGATGAATGAGCGATTCATGGGCACTGGTGACTGTACTGGCGGTATATCCGACATTGTTTTCTTGTTCCTTTATTCTTACTTATTCTGAAATGGGGGTAAAACAGGTTATAAAACATATCTATAGATTTGTGAAGCAGTACTTAGCGTTTTTTAAAGCATTTTAAACATTCGTTAGAATACTGAGATTTTTGTTATAAAATTTACGTAAAGAATTGTACAGTTGATCTACTTGTATGCAGTTTAAAAAAAATAATTGAGCTTTTTTACAGTTCTTTGTCAACACAAAAAATAAGAATTTCATAATATTGAGAAATATTTTTATATGAATTTGGCAGTATGCTATGTAGTGTTTAATTATCATTCTAACTTTATATTTATTATTACATCATTTACATGTATTAATAATATCACAAAAGACCAATCGTTCAACTTTTATTGTATGAAACACGTTTCATTTCGCACGTTTGAGCAATTTTTTATTTCATGCAGTTAAAATGTAATTTTAGTTACTTATTCCATTCAAATAGATCAAAACACGTGAAAATGTATGCCGTTGTCTGCTTTGTGTGTAAGCTACTGACAACTACACGCACATAGATTTTTACACCTACCACACAATAACTTCTCCAAGTCCTCTATAAGAACTTCCCTTTAAACGTATCTTTTCAATACAATATGCGAGCCAAAACTGTGCATTAACATAAAATAACTTCATTTTATTTACGCAGAAAACTTTTGAGTCAGCCCTTTATCTATTAAAGGCTAGATATTGTATTGATACATTTCCCCAACATTTTACACAAATTATGCTTGCTTTTATCAAATTTTCTATTTCAAGTGACCGTTTAAATCCGTCATTTTCTTATAAATACTAAATAGACAAAAGAAAAACAAAAACTTACGGTGTATTATTATAGGAAAATAACCAACAAAATTCCCCTCAAGATTACTCCGTGATAATATCACTAACCATAAATACACACTAAGGTAGTGTTGTTAATGTTCTATTTTTAGATAGCGGGAAATTCCCGATCGAGAGCACATTCATTGTATGAACCGGTTTAAACATGTAGTCTGTACTTAGTATCGATCTTACTACAGCACAAAGATCGACATTTTTATGAATACAGTAACACATGTGCGATGATACCAGTTATTTACATTGTACATAACGTTATTTCATAATTTAATCTAATCGTGATAAAATGATTCACCTGAAGTTAAAGGACGGGCAAAAAATGAGTACAATATGAGTAGTTTAATGATAGTTAATTATTTCAAAATAACAAGTTAATTATTTCAAAATAACAGTACTTAAATTGTATCATGCCACACAGTTTTTGTAACACATTATTTTAATAATAGAAAAAAGATCGTAAAATTGGCTCGATACTGTAGGCCTTATAGAGATAATTATCCGCGAAGTATAGATCTGTGTTTACATTTCCACAATGATTAACTTTTAAATAAACATCACACTGAAAAGTTCACTTACAATTTGACAATGACAAAAATGACCGTCGCCTCTCGAGAAGTACATGAATAATAATAATAATAATAATAATAATAATAATAATAATAATAATAATAATAATAATAATAATAATAATAATAATGATAATAATAATAATAATAATAATAATAAAAGTTTTAATAACAACAACAACAACACTACCACTACTGGTACCACTACTACTACTGCTACTACTACTGCTACTACTGCTGCTGCTACTACTACCACTGCTACTTATACTACTAAACTACTACGACGACTACTACTAGTACGACAACGACTACTATAATGACTACTTCCAATACTAATACTAATATTGATTATAATAATAATGATAATATAAAAACATAACACTTTGTATTTCATTAATTAATAAAAAACACATTCAGGTGTACTGCTGGGATCATATTAAATAACAATTACACACTAAAACCATAAAAGTCTACGCATAGATATGATATAACCGTGTTGTAAATATGTTTTTTGTTTAAAAATGAATTTTATGTATGTAAATATTGTATTAATATTTGTATTTGTGTATATCTGGTCAAAGATGTTTTGTACTGATTTGCCGTTTAACTTAAAAGTTCATATGTCTGACCGCATACACATATTATTAAGTGTAAAATCTTCCCTCGAAATACCAAAATAGAAAACTATTTCTCCTACCTCATTTTAATTCATATTAATGCCTTGCCCATATGTTGCATACCTAACGTGACCACATGTAATGGTTTGGCATTTTATCAAGTCTTTCTATTGTTATTGAACGTTCATGGAATTTTTAAATATATACGTGCGCAGTATTATAATGAAACATTATCATTTATATTGTCCTTTTAAAAAATGCATTTTATGACATGATTTGGATAATAAAATAAAGCTGATATGTTGTAAAATATTGATCAAAGGATATATTGATTTCAATAACTAATACAATGTTCAATGTGCCCATTATACCTTAAAAATGATTTTATTTTTATTTCTCAATAGTTTTTTTTTTGGTAATCTATTATAGTATCGTCCAAAAAAGTTACTCATTGGCCTATTACCTGGACCTTCTTTTCATTTGTTTCTTTTTGACAATAAGAACAGTTAAAGTTAATAACTAATTTGTACGGAAGTCAAAATACTACTTTGTTTACATTGTGCTACTTTTGTGACATTATTTCACATTTATGGGACCAAGGTATCTAACATTCTCTAGAACAATCATTTAAACATTATACTAATTTTCAAGTTTGCCCCTTTCGAAAGAAGTAAAAATATATTTGTTTCTGAGGCATTATGTGCTTGTTTGTAAATTGTATAATAAATGAAATTTATTTAACCTTCAATAGCTCGAGTGACATACCGGTATTAAAAAAAATCAAAATTGTACATGTTTTTTTAAACGAATCCCTAAAAAAGCCCCGCTTACATTGTAAATAACGATGTACGTACAATGTACAGATTTACGTTTAATTTATGTAGATACATGTACATATAGATAGGGTATATTATATGTATATATGTAAGAAATATAATCTGTCTATGTTTTGTTTTATATCATGTTTATATATAGATTAAAGATGTGATTATTGCATTGTCTATTTACGCCAATGACGTAACACCATTACGTAAATTATAATCTACACGCAACATCAGAAACATTGTTTTAATGTCCCTGAACACATCAAAGTAGTGAACACTTGTCTTATGCATGAACTACGCATGTTTGATAACGCTAGTTACTAGTATAATACACATATGAGCCGTGTCACGACAAAACCACATAGTGGGTTTGCGACCAGCATGGATCCAGACCAGCCTGCGCATCCGCGCAGTCTGATCAGGATCGCATCGCTGTTCGCTTACAAACCCTATAAGAAGTAGAGGAAACTAATGCGAACAGCATGGATCCTGTATCAGACTCGCGCGGTATGCGCAGGCTGGTCTGGATCCATGCTGGTCGCAAACCCACTATGTTTGTTTTTGTCAGACACGGCTCATATATACTTACATATGCAAGTGTGTGTAAAATATAATCATATTATCAAACGTGTAGTAACTTGCATCTGTTACATCATTGAATTAGAACAACTATATCATTGGATTTTGATGAAGAAATAGCTAGAAAGTTGTTATAACCATTAACAGAACCGTTAAACTGTACTTAGAATGAATACCTCTGACCATTAAATGAATCCTTAAAGTGAATTGGTATGTTATACCATTACTAATTATGTTGATAATAATTTAGGATCATACGTAATAACAAAACATGCTATATAACTATAGCTGTTGTTAACTCATTGATGTTAGCTACATAATCCAATACAACCTATCTTTATATAGCAGATAATAAAATTGTTCTGGAACAAAATATTATAATCATTCATAAAAAAATTTATGAAGATCATCTCAATTCTTAATAAATTTTCTCTTGGTTTATCAATTTTTGAAATACATATGAAAATTTGTGACCATTACTGACCTATTCACTTTAATGTATTTATTTGTTATCATAAAACTATAACAGGCTTGACAACTTCACACTTACTTGAGATACGGTTAGGGGGATTTGTATTATCCTTATTAAAACGTAGAATGTTTCATAAGCCATGAATTTATTCTATTGTATTTTCAACATTACTTCCGGGTTTTGGATTTTGATAAACAAAATGTTTACTACACTAAAGGGTCAATCGCAGTTTAGTGGTATACAATTTACTATGTTCAATGTCATATACCCTTTTAAAAGCAGCATGTCTCCAGATTCAAGATAATTTTCATGAGAATTTTGAAAATGTATTTGAATTAGTAATATTGTGAAGTAACCAAACGGAAGCAATTTACACATTATCAATGGCACTTACAAACCACGTACGTAAATTACCAAAAAGTGGTCAAAATATGCACTGTCAAAATAACGCAGTAGAAATATCGTTGTTAATCATTAATCGCACACAATATGTAAAAATATTACTTGAATCTTAAAACTTTTTTACTTTTCCTGACATCTTAGTATATTTTCCTCAAGTTTGATTTTACTGAAATATTTGGACTCATCTGGAGGCATGTAGCTTTAAGAATGTTTGAAATTTTAGAAAATTATACTGAAATTAAAGAAAAACATCGCATCTCACTTTCTTGTTGCGCTTTTCCCAGATAAAGGCCTTAATACGACCGTACTTTTGATGATAAATGCATTCTAAAGTAAAACAGTTAAAATTTCAGTGTAAGTTGCAACTTATCATCACTGATAGTTACTGTCCATAAAACATAAAAATATCAAGAAAATAAGAAATCCTACACCATGTATGTTTTCTATACTTTTTTATCCAATGATAAACGCTAATTGTGGGAATGGGCAGAATATATAGGCTCTATCAAAAAGATAAGATAATCCTTACGTAATAAGAAATCCTAGGTTTCCCATACATTTTGATCCAATGATAACGCTCACTATATTGGGGTTTTAGGCAGAATATATAGGATGTTTCAAAAAGATAATTCTTACGTAATATAGGCTGTATTATTTGAATTAGTTAAATATGCATGCTTAACTAGAATAATGCACAGACATGTCTGGTCCAAATTCTGAATTGTTTTGTAGTTGTTTAGTGCTACAATTAAACAACCTATAATATAAAAATAGCCATTGAGGTCCCTTCAACAATACGATCAAATTGAAAATATCTCTCGGTTTTGACCAAAATGCAGGCAACCTATCACTTAAAGGATGTGTATGCGTAGATATAGTCAAACCTGTATTAAATACCACTTCTGATTAAAGATAACCCTGTGAATAAAGACTATTTATTTTTGATAACCATTCATCGATAAAGTGGAATAGATTAACCTCCAAATAAAGACCACTTGTGTATGAAGACAATGCTTTGTCTCCTTGATATCATTCTAGCTCTGACAGGTCCAAAAGAGTTGAAGGATGGACATAGTTTTATTTCAACCTTTCCTATAATTATCACAATAAAAGAAATGAGCATATAAGTTAATTTTTAAACGGTTAATAACTTGTAGACAAATACTTCAGTAGGGTTTAGTGTCAATGACTTAAAATGATTGTCATTAAACATAATCATCTTAATTAAAAGTTATGACCTAGATTATCTGACCCTTCAGTCTCAATATTTGTTATCAGTTATTAGTATCACATTAATCTAAAGTTAAGAGGCGACTTCGTAGAATGTGTATGTACATGTATAATGTACCGGTCGATTCCTGATTAAAACTGTTTACATTCATTACTTATTACATGTAGTAGTTATACTTAAAGTGTTTAAAAAGAAAAGGACAATTCACTTTTACAAGATATCCAAATACATAACCGCAAAAAAGCTATTTTTTAACAATAGGAGTAGTTTCGAAACTATCACGAAATGCAGTACATATTTTGATCCTTATTGTCGAGCTATTATGATAGCTGTGGCGTCGTTGTCGTTATGAAAAAAGTTATGACGACCATAGAAATTTCAGACATGGAAGAAATTGCCACTTGCTATTAAGTCAGTATTTCTTAAAATGATGAATTGTTTTATCAAGATTGAAAGCAGGCAAGTCCATTTAACAAATACAGTCAGTAACAAAGAAAAAGAAGAAAAAGAAAAAAAAGGCTAAATAACTAGCAGTCTTTGCCATAAAATTAATATAGTTTCAAAGTTTGGATGAATGCTTAAAGGTTAATAGTTAAATGGTTAAATACATAATAAATTATGATTTAAATCAATTTTACATAAGTGACGTCCAACTGTCGCTCAATATTTATATACATGTATATTAGATCTACGTCGTTTTAAAGGACACATCAAAAGATAACATTATGATCCTTTCGTTATTTAAATTATCCAATATGGTGGTAAAAGTAACAATAAGATAACAGAAAAAAAACAAAAACAAAAAACAACAACAACAAGAAAATATATACAAGCAACACTATTAACAACAACAACAACAATAACTTACATGATGGAATACTATCAATACGTATATATATACGTCAATATACAGGATAGTCAATGTAAATATGTTAATTACTGTGGTACCATTTCTGTACTCAGTTATATCTGTTACAAAGCACGGAAGTTTTATTTTCGATTTAGCGTTTATCCAATCGCTAGCTGGAATTAGGTCATACGAGGTTTCCGTGGTCTAGTTTTCAAATAATCCGGTCGACTAATACCCTCTTCCGTGTAAAAAACAATTTGTGATTTCTCTGAAAAGGACAATATTGTTCACTATGTATGCTAACAGTAAATTAAGAAGTAGAAATTTTCAGTATGATCATTGTGTTCAGACATTAAGATATTTATTCATGGTGTTAAAGTGAAGGTTTACCAACATTTAAAATTTGTATCAACAAAAATGTTACATTTACGTTTTTATTATTTGTGTATGGATTTAGTTGGATAATGTTTGAACACACTGCAATATCAATATCGGGGATAAAGTTAACTTATTTATCACCAAATTTATCATGTTTATAGGTTATCTATTTCACGTTTTCGTTATTAAAGGGACTCCACTGAATTATTGTTTGACATGACGGGGCTGAATTTCAATTTAGTGTAGGCCTAGACAATAAAATGTTGTGCAAAATTTAAGATCTTTTGTTCACTCCGTTTTTCTGGAATAATTATTCTGAGAATTGTGAAAAATGACCCGAAATTGAAAAGTGTGCAACGCTTTTCACTTAAAAAAGGACTAAGATTAGCATAAAATACGATTTATCATTTATTTCTGAGTATATTTCTTAATAATCTTTTGCATATCTTTCTGCTTTAAGTGCCCCAGCTGATGTATGTAAGAAATTCAATTTAATGCAATTCATATTTAATGTTTTAGGCGTTAAGACCTTAGTGCCATTCCTGTAAACCTATTTTGTACTTATTGTCCGTCCGTACGAACGTACGTTGAATTTTCCTGCACTTATGTTTTGTCAAAGTAATTCTAATTGGTAATATTTTTTCGTAAAGTTGTTGAGGTTTAACGTTGAACACGTTTTCCATAATATTTTCAAATACCTCATTTACGATAGAAATGTGTTCGTATAAAAATATTGCTTGAAAAAAATGTTGAAAAATGTTCTAAGTGATTAGGTATGAACATTTATGTGATGAAAAATAATATTTTGCTCTAAAACATTTTATCATCTGCATGCTTTATGAGTCGCGTCATGACAAAAACAACTATAATGCGTTTGTGACCAGCATGGATCCAGACCAGCCTCATATATATTTCTTTCGAGGTTTGTTATTATGTCTGATACTAATACTATTAACCTAATTATTTTTTTTTGTATATTCTAGACCTTTTTATAATAGACCAGTTCACTTTTATATATGTATACATTTTTCTATGGAATAATTAGATAAATTTCCAGTGTTTGAATGTTGTTGACAAAAGGGTCATGTGAGAAACCAAATAATGAATAAATATGATTACAAATATTAGAAGTTATTAAAAAAGTGTAAACAATGGAATGAGTCTCTGGTGTTTTAATGTTGTTACAATATACAATCACAAGGGACCTTTTCATATGATATTTAAGTCATATTTTCATATTAACAACAAAGAAAAAGCTTTACTGGATGGAAAGAGAGCCGGTGCCCCTACCCCTCCTTGCATTATTTCAGGAACGAGCGTGCACTTGAGTAGAACTATCGACCCTTTGTAAGTTAAAATAACTATGTTAATTGAAATGATATAAATATGTGTAAGAAACGAAAACTTTGAGATTCTGTATGTACGTGTATTTTGTATATATCCTGTCGACGCAAGACGTCTTCATTTTTAAAGGACAATTCTAAAAGTTTTGTAATTTCATGAACAAGTTTCTTTTTCGAAAATCAAAAAGAAACTACGTTGAGGTGTGATAAGTTTTTTGTTCGTATTTATCGATCTATGGTCATTTAATGCTCATATGAGAGATTTCATATTAATTGTAGCTGTATGGCTCATATATATTCATGTTACTTTAATTTAACAGGCAAGTCACGGTCATGTTGATTATGAATATTCTAAATTTAGATTCTCCTTCCCCCACTAAAAGAGATTTTTTTTCTACTCGATTTTCTTTTTTCAATTTGCGAATTTAAATGCATTATGATAAGTTGAATATGGACACTTGACAGAAATATATAATTTACGTGTACTAAATAATAATAATAATAATAATAATAATATATAATATTAATATAATAATAATAATAATAATAATAATAATAATAATAATAATAATAATAATAATAATAATAATGATAATAATAATAATAATAATAATAATATGCGTATTAAACACATTAATGATCATATAAAGCTCTACTACTTAAGTTCTTAACTTTTTTTTTAAGGGGAACTGCTTTACTTCTTCAACATTTCACATCGTTCATTCACGGTAGCGCGTATTATATACAGGCAAAAAAACCGACGTTATTTTCGGTTTCAGAAAATTTAAGAAACCTGTTGAAAGACCAGTGAATAACAGCGTTAATTCTTAAAAATAATAAAGAAAAAATAAAATTTATCCTTTATTACATCGTACTTCTTTTCTATTAATTATTTTCTTTACAAAAAATTTGAGAATAACAAAATTTATACGTAGTGGTGTGGCGGGCTTGGTGCCGGCTGCTGATAATAAGATGATGAAAAGAAATGATGATGATGATGATGGGGATTAATGAAAAGATGTTAGTTGTGGTCTGATGACGAAAATAATGATTGTTAGATGATGATGATGATGATGATGTAATTATGATGATGGTGATGATGAAAATAATAGTCACGTTTGTTATGATGATGATGCTGATGATGATAATTTAGATGATGGTGATGATGAAAATAATGGTTGTGATAATCAATGATGTAGATGATGCGGATATTATGATGGTGATATATTAGTCACAATGATGATGATGATGATGAAAATAATGGTTGACTGCATGATCATGATAATGATGTGTTGATGATGATAAATGATGGTGAGGTTGATGACGAAAATATTTGTTGTTATGATGATGTGAGATGCTGATGCTGGCATGTTGCGCTGTGTGTTGTTGATGATGATGATGATGATGATGATGAATGATGATGATTGATGATGATGATGAAAATGATGATAATGATGATAATGATTGATAATGATGTGCCGATGAAAATGATTGATAATTGATGATGATGATAATTAATGATAAGTGAAAGCCGATCGGGTAGCAGACTTGTATAATGATGCTCGAGAAAATAAAATGGAATTTCAAAACATTAAACTTGTTTGATCATACTTAAATAAAATATCTTAATTACAATGTTAAAAAAATGAAAAATGTGCTAGCTAACGAACGAACCCCACGGTGTTTG